>NW_008599534.1:0-1472 GCF_000691845.1 Merops nubicus
AGAAGGCAACGGGTCCAGAACTTCCAGTAACGTCACCCCAGGCGCCGGATTCAAGTGACTTTCAATCTCAGTCTCCTTTCCCTTTTTTCTTTGTTTTCCTTTACCAGAATAAATTTTGTTTTGGACTATATATATAGACACACATCTGGTCTCAAGACTGATTATTGAGCGTGGTGAGGGGATTTACTCTGTTTCCCCGAGTTCCTCAATATGATTTTGACACGAATCAAGTGAACATATTTCACAAAGGCAAGCACTACGTGCTGACCATGGTGGAAGCAACCACAGGATGGTTGGAGACCTACCCTGTACCTCATGCTACTGCCCAGAACACCATCTTGGGCCTAGAAAAGCAATTCCTGTGGAGACACAGCACCCCTGAGAGAATTGAATCAGACAATGGGACGCATTTCAAGAACGGCCTCATAAGCACTTGGGCCAGAGAACATGGAATCAAATGGATATATCATGCACCAGCTGCCAGGAAAGCTGAATGGTGCAATGGACTACTTAAGACTACCCTGAAAACAGTTGGTGGGGGGGACCTTCAAAAATTGGGAAGTGAACTTGGCAAAGGCCACCTGGATGGTCAATACCTGAGGGTCCATCAGTCGAGCTGGTCCTGCCCAGTCCAAACCCTTGCACACAGTGGATAAAGTCCCTGTGGTACACTTGAGACGTATGTTAGGAAAGACTGTTTGGATTAATGCCACTTCAGGCAAAGGCAAACCCATCCGTTGGATTGTTTTTGCTCAGGAACCTGGTTAGACTTGGTGAGTAAGGCAGAAGGATGGGGAAACCCATTGTATACCACAAGGAGACCTAATTTTAACTGAGAACTGTGTAGCGTTTCATTCTGTGTATATATATGTATAAACATATATATCTGTAAGAGAGTATTGATTTTGGTATGATGTAGATGGTAATAGAATAAGGGGTGGATTATGTCCTAGGTTACAATGTAAAATGTGCCCAAAAAGTATGCATTCTATCCCCATTTTCGTGAGCTGTTGACACCAGGTGGGGCAGTGTTTCCCTTGCCTCCTCCCTCCGGACTATCTTCTGTTAATGGGCCCATCAATGCCTCACTACATGACTCACAGAATAACCTCAGCCCTTTGTGAGATGCTCCACGCAGGGGGGAGGAGCCAAGAGCTCCCACCTGGATATAATCTGGGGTTTGGGCCAGCACAAGGGGCCCTTACCCACTGGAAATCCAGAGGACAAGAGCTACCAGACCTTTCTACAGGATCATTGCTTTCAACAAGACCACTTCATCTGGACTGCTACCACCACCCTAACTGACAGAGTGTCAGGGTGTATTCTGACTGTCAGTGGTTTTATTTTTTGTACTATTGCATTTACTTTATTTTTCCTATTAAATTTTATTTCTGACTTGGAGTCTCTAACCGGTTTGCTTTTAAACCACTACATTACCAGAGATGTCGTGTGTGAGCTCCGGTGATACATTT
>NW_008599535.1:0-302 GCF_000691845.1 Merops nubicus
AAGCAGCAGTGGCCTGCTGATGTCACAAGCTACCTCACAGCGGCCTCCCGAGGGCAAAGGCTCACCCAGGGCCCTGCGTTGGGCATTTGCTGAGTGTCTGGGCACTCGAACGCCACAATGTCTGGCAGGAAGAGGTCCCTGACCAACGAAGTGAGCAGCTGTCCATCTCTGCGTGCGCAACGCGGCAAGAAGCCGCAGGAGAAGTGGAAGAAGAAGCAGCCTGTGAGACAGGGC
This sequence comes from Merops nubicus, assembly GCF_000691845.1. Taxonomy (NCBI): domain Eukaryota; kingdom Metazoa; phylum Chordata; class Aves; order Coraciiformes; family Meropidae; genus Merops; species Merops nubicus. Next base: position 235 of record NW_008599535.1, read on the forward strand.
ACTTTCAGATCCCAAGCAGCTGGAGGTACAGAGCCCATGCAGGTGGATACACCTGCCGATACAGGAAC
>NW_008599535.1:594-1493 GCF_000691845.1 Merops nubicus
CCTGTCCTCCACCTGCTCCCCTGCCCCCTCACCCCGCCGAAGGGCTGCCAGGTCCCCAGCTCCGAGCCCCAAGAAAAGGTCACCAGGCAACACAGCTTCCTCCAAGGGGCTGCTGCACAGGAGAAGTCACCCAGCTCTGACTGTGGCCTTGCTTCGGACTGAGGGTGATTAGGCTGGTTTTCGGCATAAAGACCCCTTGGAGCTGTTTCTGAAATTCTTTTCTACACCGGGCAATAGAAGAATTTTCAACCCCCAATAAACCAAGAAAGCAGCAGTGGAAATGCTTTCCCTCTCTGCTTTGGTCCTTTGTCAACTGTGCCTGGACTCCTGTGTCCCCTCTGGGTCTCACCAGCCCAGGACACACCCGAGTGCAGGGGCTGTGGGACCAGCCCTGAAGGGCAGCTGAGGCAGCTGCCTCTGCTTGTGAGGCTGGGGAGACCCTGGAGCACACTGCTTACAGTGGGAGTGGGTGTCCTGTCCCTGGAGCTGTTCAAGGCCAGGTCGGCTGGGGCCTAGAGCAGGCTTTATGCTGTAAAGGTCCCTTCAAACCCAAAGCATTCCATGAGTCTATAATAAATAAACATTCCTACAGAACCCATCTGAATATCAGCTGCACAACATAAGCTTTTTTTCCATAGCAGAGAATACAAAGTAAAGAAGAAAACTCCCTCACTCACATCTCAGAAGAACTTAAACTGGAATGCTGCAGGCAAGACCTCACATTGCACCCAACCTGCTGTTCCTGGCACACTAGCTTGGAAAAGAAGAGCCAGGTCTTACCTCTATGCTGGTCTCCTGCCACTCACCTCCAGCTGGCTCTCTGCCTGTGTGGCTGTACAGCAAAGTGGTTTACTGAACTTTTTGACCAAAATTATTAATATCATTAAAACAATGTAGGG
>NW_008599535.1:1544-3264 GCF_000691845.1 Merops nubicus
GAGAAAGGCAGTTTTTTCTCCCCATACAGAAGTCCACAGAGCTCTTGGTGCAGAGGCAGTAGAAGAAGCTGAAGCAAAAGGTGGCAGTGGCACAGTGGGGTTTTAACCAAGAGTGGTGCCTCCTTCCTGCAGCTGCCCACCATTACACCATCATGTTGCACCACATGAACCTGCACTGCTGATTGGAGCTCATCAGTCCCACTCTCAATCCCCTTTAACTAGCAAACCTCCAATTTATATTTTTCTGGGGAAAATTTCTCTAGAAATTTAATTCTCCTGAAATGGAAATGATTTAGATTAGTTTTTTTCTGGAGGAAAAAAAAATAAATCTAACGGAGGGTCTAATAATGAAAGGTGACAAAGAAATGAAATAAACTTTAGAGATTTTTCACTGTTGACTTGGTGCTAGTATCCTGTTTATGCCTTTGAGTTTTAAATATGCTTTATTATGTAAAGCACTGGAAAAGGCTGCTGTTCAGAAAACAGTACTAATGAAGTGGAAAACAGAAGGACAAGAAATCTGAAAATACAATTTGGTCCTGCAAAGCACCTAAGCACATCTTTGATATTAAATAAAAGAAGCTAGAACAGATTCTATGCTAGTGACTTCTGAGCTGAAGCATTTTTTGGTAGTATAATCCTCGTCCCTGACAAGCTGCTTTAGGGCAAGTGCTTCACTTGAAACCACCTTTCAATTAACCATTTTCATTAACCATAGGCAAACAACAAAAGAAAAGCAAGCTGCTGCGTGAGGTTCCTTCCAGATTGAAGGAAACTCTAAGGCAAACTCACCACCTCTTTATGAAGGGCTGTGGGAATCACCCATATGCCAACCTTAATTCAGGGTTTGGGGTTCAGACCCCAGCATTTCAGTAACTCAATTTAGGCTTTATGTTCTTTGAAATTCAAGACAATATTTAATGACGAGCCAGGGTGACATCACCAGTCCTGATGGCTACATCAAGTGAGATAGGATTTGAGCCTATCATTACTCTAGTTCAGATAGAAGTGAGACATCATTTAGGCATGCTTGGAAGATCCAATCTTTGCCTGGACTCTGGTAGCCAACCCAAAGTCCTAGGGCTTTACTGGCATCATTAGCACCCTCCTGAAATGGCAGTATGACTGGCTGTCATGCCAGAGCTTCATGGATCACTGAACATTTTATACTCTGAAGGAACCCCAAAAGTATCCTAGTGAAAACAGGAAAACAAAACAAACCAACAAAAACCTAAATCCAGAAAACTGAGTGTGGTAAAATTGTTAGTAGGAACAATTAATTTCGTTAAGGAGATTTTAATATCTGTTTTTAAAATCAATCCATTTGGCAGAAGTGAGATAAATACTCTGTGTGTGGACGCAAAGTTTTCAGAGGTCATTTAAGAAAATTTGTTTGATCTTGTACTGAAGCAGATGAGGAGTGTTATAATGTGCTCTCCCCTTCGGTTTGCTACAGGGACAGTAAGAAAAGCCTGGTAAATAATAATACCTTAAGCTACAATGAAATGATCTTCTCTGCCTCTTACATGATTAATCTCACCTCCATTAGTTTTAATACTAAGCTTTATGAACAACAGCAATCAGAGCAATAGCTATATGAGCTTTTGAAAACAGTGGTTTTCATTCAAAATTAATGATGACACATCACCTGGAAGCTGGAAGGCTTCAGCTAAGAATAAGTAATAAGCAAGGTCAGCACCGTGGGTACTTTGCAGGAATG
>NW_008599535.1:3295-5702 GCF_000691845.1 Merops nubicus
AAAGCAATCTATAAGTGAAGTACTCAGAACCATCTGATGTCCGCCAACTGCAGATGAACTGCTCATCAACAGTCTGCATGACATCTTTTCCCTGTATTCTTAACCACTTGTGGGTTTAATTTAAAAGAAATTACATAAATAGATGCATATGTATTTGCTAGCATCTCAAATTCTTAAATGATGTGGCTGTGCAGATGCAGCCTCTACAAAAGGGGAGCAGAGCAGAGGTTTTCTGTCTCTCTCTGGGTCAGAACAACCCAATTCATCTCCACTAGTCACACCACATTCTGTAAACTGCATCCGTGTTTCAGAAAAAGCAAGAAATAAGGTCAGGGAAGTCAGTTAAGATTTCAGCAGTTCATAGGAAAACTGCTCATGTGTCTTCAAACTTTCAAGGTTGGCTCTGTTTGCAAGGGCAGTACTGAAATCTGCCTCTGATTTTTATTTGGCACAAGTGGGATAAACCCACTCGAGTGAGTGAAATGCCATTTTTCCACACAAAAATAAACCAAACACATATGCACTTTCAAGCAAATTCTTAAGCTTTTACAGGATTTTTTTCTTGCAGGATGGGGCAATTTGGGATTCAAATAAAGGGTATTTGTGTCCGTTTGATAGAGACCCTGTACAGCTGCCATCAGCTTACACAAGAGGGGAGCAGAGAGTAGCCTCTGCCCAAATGGGGACACAAAGACAAACTTTATTAACGATCCAAGCACTGGAGATGCAACACAGGAGAAATAAATCCAGGTCAAACTCTCGCTGATGGCTGTGCACTGGGAGCCCCCCCAGCTTCCTCCCCAGATGAATATCTCTGCAGCTTAATATTGAAGAATGTATATATCAGAAGGATTTTTTTCAGATCTCTTTTCTTTTGGAAGGTGGTGAATGAATGAGCAAAACCGACATTCTTAGGAACTGTGACGCATTTACTTAGCGATTCCTCCTCCATGTGGCTTTCCTGTAAGTCTGACAGGATGGATCTGTTGTCCCTGTTCTTTGCACCTGAGGATAGCTGAATGTACCATGCAGACCTTACTGAGCTCTTGCTCCAAGCCTCATCCTGGTCAACAAAGAGACTCCTTCTGACCTCCCTGGAAGCTGGATTAGGCCTTTAAAAGCCATGTATTTTAAAACATTCCACGGAGGCTATGTTTGCTCAAAACCACAGTGAAGTAAATGCAAAACTATATTAATATTTAACATTGGCCTATAAAAACTAGGAGCTCAGAGTCAGGACAGCTGGTACAAGTTTAATTCACATCATAATTTCAAAATGAAAATGCAAAAGAGGACAGAATATCACATCTTCACGTTCTAAACCTATTTTCTTTCATATATGATTTTGTTATTTCTATATGTACACCTGTTAAATAGCCATGAAAAATATTTTATATTAATACAGTTTTTTTAATCTGCTTTTTCTCATTGGTAATACTGGTCATACTTAAAGAAATCAAAAGAACAACAACAAAAAAGTGTCAGAGAAGGGAAAAAAAAAAAGAAAAAAGATAATAGATTAGTTAAAAGAAATACAAGCACAAATATTGTGCTGTATTTGGGGTTGGCCAGAAGTCTACGGTCTTGATAGATGTTTCTCGGTGCACAGTTTTATTGCTGGTACACAGCACACTTTGTTCCTTTTGTTTCACTAAACCTGCCAACTTTGGAAATTAGTGACACGGGCATTCAAAATGTTTGACAAGTGGTCAGACTTCGATGTACCTATGCATACCCTAGTAGTAAGTGATGGCAGGAAGTTTCAGATGCAGTAAAAATGAATTCTTTCGTTCAGCCCAACTTTAATATAATGCTACTTTCGTAAGTACTTCTGCTGTTAAAGCAGGAGTGCCTCTTAGATAGCACACAGGGGAGACATAATTTAAAGAAATACTTCTTTGCTTAAACCGAAAGTCCAAATCTGCTCAGTTCATTTAAAATATTTTTTTTTCTCAAGAATAAATGAATAAGCAGTTCCTTTTGTGGTTTTCCTGATGCTGGGTGACTTGCTATTATTCTTCCAGCAGAAAAAGGATCAGACGTTCATATGAACAGATGTGTCCCTCCTCCTCAGCCCCACACTCGCCCTCTCCCTTTGGAAAATAAAGGTGACGGGCCTGGTGTTTGACTACGGTAGGCTATAAATCTTCAGGGAATACACTGCTGTGTCGCTCCACATAAAAAGTATTGAGGAAAGGAAACCGGTTAAAAAGCAAAGAGTCTTAGTAATATATCATGCTGTGCTCGGGGTTTTTAACTGTTAGAAGCGCAGGGCTACTTTAATAAAGTGCCGGTGCAATAAACCCCTCTGCTTTGGGGTGTCGGACAAGCGGGGCCCCCGGCAAGGGGCATCTTTAGGTGCGCCGGGATGAAGATGCTCAGCCGACTGTGCACGGAGGCCGGGCCC
>NW_008599536.1:0-12070 GCF_000691845.1 Merops nubicus
TGCCACTGGCCATGTCCCCAACAGTGATTCACAAGGGTGTATTCATATCCCTTCTGTGAAAATGGGTCAAGAATGTCACTGGAGGGCAAGAGGTTTACACCTAGTTCTGGGTTTGCCAGGTAATGAAATTGTCCTTTTAATGGTCATTTAACCAGAGTGATTTCTCTGGTGCTGTAATACATAGGTGATGAAATGATGATGTCTTCCTTCCACAGATCACACCAGTATCTTTGTGTTTAATACACTCACGCCTCTGAATGTTACTGCTCCTTTTGTTTTGCCTCCTGCAACAACATTCCCCAAACCATATTCTTAAAAGTAGCAATTAGCACGTTGCAGCAGTACAAACGTCAACTAATCCCCATGGTGATGAGATCCCAAAGGCAAAGCATGTGCTAATACACTGAACAATGCCAGGGAACATTGCTGGGCACTGAGACTCAGCCATCTATATTGCTACTGTGTCATAATTGTTCCAGGCACGTGTTCAGCCGAGCCCAATATCACAAACACTCCTCGTTTTGGGAGCTAGCATGGGGCACTGAGCATTCCCCCCAAGCAATCTGGATGTGATCACCCTCCTCTGAAGATGGGCACGGTGTGAGTGCAGTGCAGCCCATCCTCATCTCTACATGGACACAGTTCATTTACCAGTGTTGAGAGCTGGATTTCTGCTATCTCCTGCTCACATCTTCACTCCCTGCACTCCTGTAGTTCTGATTCTTGCAGCCCTCTCCTCTGCTTTCTCTCATTAACAAAGCATGCTGACTGTTAGTTGGGCAAGGATCATTTTTATGCACTCCTATAGAGAAGGTGTTAAAGGGCTGCAAGACTGACAAAAGGTCCTGAGTGTTGCATTTGATCATGTTTAGAACCCTCTCTTTGCTTTGAGTCAGACACTATATCTGCTGGGCAAAGATCTTCAACAGTCAGCAAGCCAAGAGGTGCATAAGAGAGCTGATGGGGAAGGTCCTAGAGAAGAGCAGGGTGAATCCCCTTCACAGAGCCAGAGCTGGGTTCCCTCCAGGAAAAATGGGTGCTGTCTGCCATCTTCTGGGGTGGCATTCTTAAATCAGCCCTTTCTTAGGAGCCATTAGGTGCAGAGGAGACTTTCCAGACATGCTTTCTGGGTTCAGGAGGTGCAGTGGGATTATGAAACCCACATGCCTTATCATGACTCTGCAAGTGCTCCACAGGGTCCCCAGCACAGAGGGACAGACCAACATCAGAATATCTACTAATTCCTCAAAATGGGGCCTAAATGAAGCTCCCACAACACTGAGGCACCACGGTGTCCACACAGAGCTGTCCCTCTCTCCCCAGCAGCTCCCACATGTCATCTGGTACTAGATGACAGGCAGTGCCATAAGCTCAGGCTTCCTCCATCTGAGCACACACCATATGGGTGCATCCTTCCATTTGCATGCAGCTGCAGGTTTCCTCTTGCATCTGTTCAGCCTCCCACAGCTGGAACCAGTAAGAAGCAGTTTGAGCTACATGTTATGCACAGGAAGGATTGAAGTTTGCAGATTTTTAGCACTCTGCACACTAGCAGGCTCACAATAAACTTTATTGTCTGGTTTGCTTGTTTGGATGGCTGCTGTTTTCCTCCTCCTGTGAGAAGATCCATGTGGTCTCTGCAGGAAGAGAAGGATCTTGTCACTTTATCACCTCACTACTGTGGATCTCTTGCCACCACTCAGCAGTGCTTCTGTCCATCAAGAGCAAGGGTTGAGCTGGCATTTTGCCATGCTTGGCAGGCAGGGGTTGATACAAACTGTCTGGGTTTTCTTTATAGAGCATATCACCAGCGTAGCAAAGCACCAAAATACTGTTAATCATGTTCACCTCCCCATTGATCTTACCACCAAAGGCCAATCCTACTACAGACCACCTGCTTAAAGAGTTCTACAGACACTGCAAGTCTTGAAGTTGAGGTCTATTAGCATTTAGTCTTTGGGGCTAAACCATAGCAGTTGGTCTATCACCCAGTGAGCCCTCCCCAGCAGGGAAAAGGGACTGGGAAAAGGAGAGGAGACCCATGGGTTGAAATGAAAACAGATTTAATGAAACAAAAAATTAATATTAATACTAATGCAAATATTATGTATGCATAATTAGCTCAGTGAGTGTACAGCAGTCACAATAAATGGGGAAGCAGTCCTTGGGAGCAGAAGAGTTAGCAAGATCCTTCAGGGATAGAGAGGAGGAGGAGAAGGAGAAGAAGGAGGAGGAGGAAGAAGAGGAAAAGGAGGAAGAGGAGGAAGGGGAGGAGGAGGGGGAGGAGGAGGAAGAGGAGGAAGAGGAGGAAGAGGAGGAGGAGGAGGAGGAGAAGGAGGAGAAGGAGGAGAAGGAAGGGAAGGAAGAGAAGGAAGGGAAGGAAGGGAAGCAAGGGAAGCAAGGGAACCAAGGGAACCAAGGGAACCAAGGGAAGGAAGAGGAGAAGGAGGAGAAGGAGGAGAAGGAGGAGAAGGAAGAGAAGGAAGGGAAGGAATGGAAGGAAGGGAAGGAAGGGAAGCAAGGGAAGCAAGGGAACCAAGGGAAGCAAGGGAAGGAAGAGAGAAAAGGAAGAGGAGAAGGAGGAGAAGGAGGAGAAGGAGGAGAAGGAGGAGAAGGAGGAGAAGGAGGAGAAGGAAGAGGAGAAGGAGGAGAAAGAAGAGAAGGAGCCCACATCCTTATCAAACTTCCCCCTTTATAAGAAGCATGACGTGTATTGGATGGGATGCACTTGTGAGCCAGCTCAGGTCAACTGCCCTGGCTTTTGCCCCTCCCAGCCAATTAAGCCCCTGGCAGATCTGAAACTGCTAATGGCCTGCACACCATGCTTGGCCTATGGTCCCATCCCAGCAAAACCAGGACAAGGTCAAAAAATCCTGCAGCAGGTGGAACTCATGTAGGAAACATCACAAAAATGGGTTTATAAAGACTTCTGGGAGAGTTAGAACTAGCTGGCTGTGCCATTCTGAGTTGATTGACAGTTTTGTCCATGATCTATATAATAGTTACATTCAACCTTTTAAATTTTAATACATTTTTATGCTTTGGCATTCTCCAGACGCATTGAAATAAAACTTGTGGGTTTCTGCATTTTGCAACAACTGGGTGCATGCTCCTGTGGTCAGTTTTAATAGGTATTAGTAAAGTGAGCAGCAAGCAAATTATAACTGTTTCACATTAGACATAATTTTACAGCAGACAATTTTATAAGGAGAATGGAATGAATCAAATACAGTAATTTGTATTAAAATATCTTTTACATTCCCTGTGTTCCACTGGAACTGATGACAAGCCTAGAGAAGCATGCTAGGACAAACAGACCAGAAAATTAAATTCTTCTAGCTTTCATATGCCACAGCAGGAAACACTACAGTCGTTTGATCTTGTGTTGGATTCATTTGCCTTTTTTTTTTTCCTTTTTCCTCAGCCTTTCTTTTCATTTCCTTTCTTGAGAGAGGATTATAATGTAATCTTACATTTCTAAATCTATCTAAAACCTTCTTTTTTTTTTCAGTTTCACAGAACTGTGGTGTGATTTAGTTTTCTGCAGGGTAGACTCTAATGTGGTATGTGTGATCGATGGCATTGACCAGCACGTGAAGAAAGCCACATGGTTAAAGTCAAGGTTGTAATCTCAGGACTCTGGATCTTTGGGGAATGTTTATTCTCTCAGTTAGGCATACACATATATCTGCCAGATGTCCAAGATCAGACTGTGTTTTTGACATACAATCCATGCTACAAGAGGTTCTGCTCAAGCTCTAGATCCCCCTGGAAGTAGAGCACTTGAAACAAAGTGTGTCTTTGGGCTGATGCACTGGCACCTCCAAGCTCACTGTGCCCCATTAGTCACAAGATGCCTGCAAAAGCTCTGAAGGGCTTCATGGCTGCTTGCAACCATGGACTATCAAAGGTCAAGTCTTGCTTAGTATAAAGTGAAACTCCTTCATCTGATTTTAGGTCACCATATACTTAGTGTCTTGTCCGAGTCACGCACCTAGATACAATCAGTGTAGAGAGAGATAAGGGTGTCATTGATCCCAAATTTCTGTAGCTATTCAAGACTGGTGGAAAGACTGATGTCCACTACAAGGACACCCCAAACAACAGGCTGGGCCAGATGTCTAACCTTTAAAAAGCTGCACTCCAGGCCCAAGCCATTAGCAGGCTCCCACTAGGTCACAGCCAGCCATCTACATGGGAAGCATGGAGCAGTGGAGGTCACTGTGGTTTAGGTTTGGTTTTCAAGCCCTTTCTTTAACTTGGAGCAGATACTGAGTCAGTGATAAATCAGAACCATGACTGCCACCTTCAGCAGATCCTCACCACTTGTAAAGTAAGGACTATGAAAATATTTGTGATGGTGGTTGCACAAGGCTCATGCACGGGCATTAGTCAGAGTCTGCAGAGGACTGGGTGGTTCATGGAGCAAAGGTGTAGAGCCTGTCTCTTTGCTTTAGGGATTTCCAGTGCACTCATCACTTGCTCTGAAGTCCTGACTCTATATTCTGTAGGTCCTTTTCTGTGTGAGGAGTTTCCTTGATGAGCTAATCCCTGATACCACTCACTGGACAGTTACTTATTCCTACTCTCTTTATTTATAAGCAGTGACTGTTTCCCAGCAGTTCAAAAGCTCAAGGCACTATATACAAAATTCAGGTATGTGTCTATTCAAAGTGCCTTTATTTCTTGGTAACAGAAATTTAAAATATTTTGCTTTGAAAAAATAGAAACTTTGTAAATGCATAATAATAAGGAAAAAAAAAACCCAACTAGATCTTTGTTCCCTCTTTCCTTTTTATTGCTATTCATTATTACTATTTCTCTGGAGAAGGGCATAATTTTTGCACTACTGGTACTGGTGATATCTAGAGCTAAGTTTACAAAAAAAGAAGATAAGTCACTTATCTTTTTCATAGCTTCTTGTTAATTTATTTTCAAACGGGCTGATACCTTGTTCTGCATGCCTTTGAGACACTGAAACCCAGCAAAAAGAAGCCTTACTGACCAAAATGGGCTTTCTCTTTCAGAAAACTTGTTTTCTCATCAGTGTCACAATGTGGTCAGCTTTTGAGATTTTATCAGAGACTTTATTTTTGTTTAATGAAGCCTCAGTTTATATGATTGGGTCATTACACGGAGGCTTGCAATTTAGGAGAAAAAAGTTGTGGCTGAGACACACAACCTGGAAACTACACTCTGACTTGAGACTGTACATAAAAGCAGCCTGAACTGTGCTTCAAATGGAAATAGCTTGGGGGTTTTAGCCAGTCTAAATTTGGGGGCAAAGAGCTTATAATATTTAAGTTCTTGAGGATGTCAAAACTCAAGCCAAGATCAGGCTACACTGCTGTTAACTTCTTCATTAGTCCTGGATTAGCTTAGATCTGGGGACTGCTCACCAGAATTGATGCTTTCAGCTTGTTGTAGAAATTAAATTAGCTTTTTTTTTTGTGTATACCCTTAGAGTCAAAACAGAAACAGCTCTGAAAGGAGGTACCAAGGAGGCAGACCGTGCTGCTGCCTCAAGAGCCTTTCACAATCTGACTGCAAACACCTTTGGGGACCCACTGCTCTCCTGTGCATCCAGAGGGGAAGGAGAGAAGGTGTCCCTGCATTTTGGAGTGGGTCAGTTTTCCCTCTTCTTTCTGCAGTTCAGCTGCTCTCTGTGGTTTCTGTACACGTGTGTGTCCACAGAGTGGTCACAGAGTTCTGCTGGTCCGTGATGTTATTTCCTGCTCAATGAAAGCTGTTACATTTGTATTAGCATTTTAAAATAGGATTTTAAAGGGGCAAAACTACTTGTTTCTGTATAGTGAAACAGAAGGCTCAGATCTTTAAGTGCAGGCTGGGACCCCTAAGGGGTAATGAGAGGGGTGGAAAGGCAGCCACAGGTTTTTGAGAGAAACCTGGAGGTAGGAAGGTTGTGCTCTGCTCCCAGCCGTGCCAGAGCACTCTCCCTGAGCAATACATTTCCTTCCCCACACTGTACTTGTCAAACAGCTAGAATAACTTCTGCACATCTGTCTGCCCCATGCAGCATTTTGGGCTGTCACATCTGCATAGCATTACTAACGTGTCAAGACCCATATAAATAAATGACAGGTAGTGCTACCTGGGGACTTGCCTTGCAAGGCAGGTGAGTACAACATGGCCTTGAGGCCTTGTGTAATCTTGTGAGAGCCTCTCCTCTTCCACAGAGCAGGAAAAGCTGCTGTTAGTTTTAATGTTTTCTTCTTTCAGGCAGTCTCAACCCAATTTGGCCTGTTCATGCTCTGACTTTAAGCTTTCAGCCAGACCCAGACTGTCTCTGGTACTGAAAAAGTGCTGTTCATTGTTTACAGTATGGCTTGTTTTCCATGTACATTATCCCATAACTAATAGTTAATGATAGCTAACACTTCTATATAGATTTTACAGGAGTGGTGAAAAACAGATGCCCTACGGGCACCAGATTTGAGTGCTAGGAGTGTTCACCTCCATCAATCACACAAAAAGCAGCAACAACTGCAGCAAAGTCAGTCCCACCCTGCCAATGCCTTCTACTGGCACCAGTGGGAGAGTCAGCAGCCTTTTAAAGTCATCCCAGTCAAAGACTAGATGAGAGGCCAAGCAGAAGCATCACAGAAGTCATCTTAGAGTTGCCTTCCCCACTTCTTGGCAGCATTCACGAAAGAGATAGTTCACTTCTGGCTAGATCCTCCCCCTTCTGACGTGGTAATCTCTCTGGATCTGCTTGGTTTTAATCCAGGCAGATGCTGAAGGAGAAATCTGTGATGAATTCACACTCATCATCTCAGTGAATTTTCCAGGTATGCTCCTGTTTATGCAGAGGGGGAGACTCCCACGGGTGGAAAGATGTCACTCCTTTTTCTGTCTCTGTAGCACATCTGTCAAAAGGTGTGAAGATCTCCTACCTAGACAAGACACTTGTGGTTTCCATTCACTTGGTACAGTAGTTAGGAAGATTATCACAGATTTTCCCTTTACTTTAAGAAGTGTTCTTGAACATTGAAATGCTGGTGGAATTCCTGGCCAGGGTAGACATAGAAGAGCAATACACATCTATCTTCATCTGCAGGATGTGCCTAAAAAGACCAAGTTGTTCCAGCCATCCTGGAAAACAAAACAGACATATGATGTGTGACACTGTTCCCAGTCACAGCCCTAAAGCTCTGTGCCATAAACATGACCATAAGACAACAAGGCCCTGCTTGGTCCACTTTAGGTGGAAAGAGGGAGAAGCCCATATCCCCAAACTGCCTAGATTTTATGGACCTGACACTGCTTGCAGAGTAAAGCTGCTGTGTTTGATAACAGCCCTGCCAGCAGAGATGACCCCAGAAAAGATGAATCTAAAATCTCTGCTGACACAGGTTTAATCAAACAGCATAAAGAGAGAAAAGAGAACAATAATAACAAGAATACTAGTGAAATAATATATAAAACAAGTGTTAATAAACCTTACCTGAGATGCAGCTTTCCCTGCTCTGGCCACACTAAAGCCAACCATGGAAAACAAACACTGCCCATGCATGGACCAGCCCCTCTCCTTATATAGAGGGATGGGGAACGTGGGACTAGATGGGGCTATCTGGATGACCAAGTCCATACCACTGCAGTTGTGGACAGCATGTTTAGTCAGAAATGCCCAGGATGACTTCATCATAGAATCATAGAATCCTTTAGGTTGGAAGGGACCTCCAAGATCATCAAGTCCAACCACCGAGCCATTAGGGCTCTAAAGTCCTCTGCTAAAACAGATCAGAATCTGTCAGGGCTGGAAGGGACCCCAAGGATCCCCCAGTTCCAACCCCTCTGCCATGAGCAGAGACACCTCCCACTGGATCAGGCTGCCCAGAGCCTCCTCCAGCCTGGCCTTAAAGACCCCCAGGGATGGGGCCTCAACCACCTCCCTGGGCAACCCATCCCAGGGTCTCACCACTCTCCTGGGGAAGAACTTCTTCCTCACATCCAGCCTGAATCTGCCCACTTCCAGCTTTGCCCCATTCCCCCCAGTCCTGTTGTTACTTGATAACCTAAAAAGTCCCTCCCCAGCTTTCTTGTAGCCCCCCTAAGATACTGGAAGGCCACAATAAGGTCCCCTGGGAGCCTTCTCTTCTCCGGACTGAACAGCCCCAACTCTCTCAGTCTGTCCTCACAGCAGAGCTGCTCCAGCCCTCGGATCATTCTCGTGGCTCTTCTCTGGACACGCTCCAGCAGCTCCACGTCCCTCTTGTCCTGGGGGCTCCAGAACTGGATGCAGTGCTCCAGGTGGGGTCTATAACCCTTCAGATCATTCCCATCCCATAACAACAAACTCACAGCCCCACGTAAGGCACACGAAAAGCAAGGCTGGAGATGACACCTAGCTCCAGCCTGGTTATGCTGTGGAGCTCCATTTGTTAATTGTTTCTCAAGTTCAGCTTAGGCAAACTCCCTTTTAGCATAATTTCATTTTCACAGGGGACAAATTAAACCAATAACAACAATGACACATATTAGGCACAGCTGCTCTGTTTTGTTCCTCTAAGCAGGCCTGCAGAGCTCTTTCCTCATCTGAGCCCTGTTCCTACAAATCTGACTAAATTTTACACATACAAATATTTCCTCTGGAGCTCATTGAAGCTGCTCAGATGGGCAAAGCTTGGCCTGACTACTGCTCCTTCCATGACTGAGCCCATACTTTGAAGGGCCCTTTTTAGCCTGGGTTTTGCCTCTACTAAAAAAAAAAGATAATAAAAAAATTAGCAAACTTTACTCCAAACAGAGCCAAGAAACCCCTACTACTTTTCTGATCAAATTTTTATCAATATTAATAGCAGTGATGGCAGTAAAATCACTTTTTCCACTTTTTGTCTTGCAAAAGTGTGTTGATCATTGCATCTCCCCTTAATGAGGAATTAAGAAATCTCTCATTCTCAGGAGAAATGCCAAAGCTGAAAGGCTTTATGCTTGAAAATTTAAAAGGAATGAAGTTTTTGGTTTTTTTTTTTGTTTTCCTAAATCTAGAACCCTGTAGATTATTACCCAAAATAGTGGAACAAACAGAGATAATTTAGCAGTCAGCCTCCCTAATGTGTCGCTGAACATGGTGAATTTATATGCTGTGGAGTGACAGATTCTTCTCTATTTTTTTTTTCATTTGTATCTATAATACTTAAAAAGTAACACAGAACCCAAAATAATGAAAGAGAAATGAGGAGAAACTGAGGACGACCACAGGAAAATGTAGGGAGTCCCTTATCTCCTTTTAATTATATGTGTTTCCACTGATAATTATGGTATAACTTACAGTATTAAAAGTATTTTAAAATAGTCTGTTTCTGCACATCTAAATGCACCTTTCCATACAACAGGAATAATATTTGCTCCACAAAGGAGCCGTGACATTCGATTTATAAATCATGGAGAGGTCCTCACACAGCGGGTATAATATAAAACATCCTACAGAAGGTGATTAATCTTTTATTTAATCAGGCCTGAAGACGAAATAATTAGAGTTTCTAATAGCTCAGGAAATTTTCAAGATGTTCCACAGACATTTCAGGACATGACCCTCAGCTGGATAACAAAGTTGCAGCTCATTGAGTCTCTTGTCTAGTGGTTGATGACTACTATTATTTTTCCACATTTTGATTTTTTAATTCAATTTTCATATTTTCTTGTCATTGCATTGTTTTGTTGGTTTTTTTTTTTTTCTTAGTTTCTGCCTCCTCTGACTATGAAGGAGAAAAAGCAGTGAGCTATTGTGGGCACTGGCAGATGGGGGTGGAGGGAGGCAAATTAATTCTGCACAGGGCATTTGGCACTCTCTGGATTTTGCAGACTTGTCTTTCCCACTTAACAACATTCCCACTTAACAACAGAAAAACATATTTGTGTTTAATATAAGGGGAAAGCAGAGGAGAAAATGAGGTGGTTCTTGCTGTGACCTTAATAGATAGTGGAAAGGAAAAGGAAAAAGACTGTACTTCATGTAGCTGGAGGCCACAGCCTCTGGCTGCTGTTACAAAAACAGTGTTAACAATATTAATAACAGGAGATGAGACAGATGATGTAACTGAGAAGAGCAAATTATGGAAAAACGACCATCCCTCTATTAGATTCAGTCACCTACAGGCACAGAATGGTTGGTGTTGCAATTCTTCTATAGCTGGATGGCAAGAAACTCGTTGCTGTTGGATCACTGTGGGTAGACCAACAGCAAAACAAAAAAAAGTGGCTAAAAAGCGCCAAATATACTGTGAAAACAGGAAGGAAGATCACGTAGGTGGGACCATATGGCACAAGTTTCTCAGCAACATCTTCAGGAGAACGTTCTTCTGCTGAGAATGAAGAAATAGAGCTCACTATAAAAATGTTTTCTCATGCATTCCAAGTTCTTGCTTTGAATATAGAACATGGAGGGAATCTAAACTTGAGATTGTTGCCAGTATCTATGATGGAGGTTTTTGGGCCACATTTATTGAGGACCATAAGTAGGCATTCAAAATCAATAAGTACATGGATTGTCTACCCAACCAGAGTAAACACAAAGGAAATTCATCCTGTTGGGCTAAGGTGGGGACCCAACTCAGGTTTTTTTCTGCTCATAATTTGCTCCTGAAACATAGCATCACTTTTTGGAGGAGAAATTTTATACACATTTCTTTCTTCCTTCTTTCCAGGAGAAAACCTAAGAAGGGTATGTATGTTGAGTGAGGAAATATAGATGGCCCTTGATAAGAATGAAGAAACTGTGAAACTCTGTGGAGTTGCTGTGTGAAGGTTTCTTAGAGTATTGGTGTTGCAAAGTCTAGGATGTAGCCCTGAGGAGACATGAAGCAGGAATATTTTGAGTGGTTTCAGCATCTGGGCCCTGTCTGGGTGTTGGTAGAAGAGGAGCAAGTTGAAGCCCTGTGTGGCTGCAAGGAAATGAATGGGAACCTCACCTGGGGCAACAGAGAGGGTTCTGGAGTCATGAAGACATGTGAGAAGAAGAGGGAGAGAAGATAGCAGCTCAAAAAAGGAAGGATCTGGATAGAGAAAAGGGAATTATAAGAAAGTGGATGACATTGTTACTACCATTTGATTTTGGACTTCCATTTCCTGGAACAGGCAGAGGAGCTGATTTACACCAAACTATCTAAGCATAGCTGGGGCACCAGCCTCAGGCTTGCAATGGGTTAAGGGATTGAACAACTTTAACTGGGAATGCCAAGGTTGGTACAAGTGGCACATAGGCCAGAAAATGGATTAAAGTAGCAGAACACACAAAGTTACATAAATCTAGGCTTCAGTTTTGGAAAAAGAACTAATTACACTTAATGATACTGGTGTTGGAAGAGAGAGCTGGAGGAGAAGGGAAAGTGGCCAGCCCAGGGAGAGACTATTCCAAGGGCACGTCAAGAGCATTGTCCTTAAGTGATTCAGCCATGTGACTCAGGAAAGGGAAACTTCACAGATGTGCCATCATCAGCCACATCTTCTCCCAGTTCTTTCCCCAAGGCTATCTGGAGGCCCAATATCTTGTGGTCAACTGGACAACCTGTGTTGCGTTGTCTGGATGCAGCCTTAGCTCTCAGTCTCTGATGGGAACCTTCCCAGCTAAAACAATGGTCATTTGCATATAATATTATCAGACCATAACTCTTTTCTTCTTGCGTGTGTGTGTGTCTGGGTATTGTTAATCACCAGCCAGTGACTTGACTTTAAAATAAGCATGACAAAAGAAGGGACCATGGCAGCAGGAGCAGGTAACTGATGGCCCTGGATGGGACACTAAGAACTGGGACACTAGAACACTAAATTTGTGTTCTCACTACTGTTGGCTCAAAGGAAGCTGTTCCTCTGTACAACTAAAACATTGCAAAGAAAACTCAAATATGGAAGAATCCCTGATTGTCTGCAAAGGTTGAGGAAATCTAACTCCATACAAATTATTCTTTTCCTTCTAATGGTAGAAATACTCCTGTTTTTCAACAGATAGCAACATTTTGTCCTCTGAGTGCCACAAGACCACAGAGAATCATAGAATCATAGAATGTCTGGGCTGGAAGGGACCTCCAAAGGTCATCTAGTCCAACCTGCC
>NW_008599536.1:12101-15981 GCF_000691845.1 Merops nubicus
ACATCTCCAACTAGATCAAGCTACTCAAAGCTTCATCCAGCCTGATCTTGAATGTCCCCAGGGATGGAGCCTCCACCACCTGTCTGGGCAACCTATTCCAGGCATCTATCACCCTCATTTCACCCAAGTTTTCATTCTCCAGTAATGGCCAAGGGAGTAGGTCCTCCAGTCCCTCTGTTAAATCAGATCATGGCTTTATGTGTTGGGTGTGATGGACCTGAGCAGAGGCAGACCTTTGCACTTGTGGTATTCGTGGGGGCTCCCAGTGGAGTTAGAGAGAAGCCCCATTGCTGCACAGCTCTGCTCCTTGGGAAGCAGGCATCTAAAACAGGCCAGTTGAGACATGCTCTGAAGAGTCTGCTTGTCTCCCATGACCAACAGGAGCTGATGGTGACACGTTCAGATGCAGAGGCCTCCTCCACAAGCACCTCGTGGCAGGTGGGGTGAAGCCAACCACTGAAGCTCCTTTAGTTTGAGGTGTTAGAGGTAGCAGCACCATGGAAGGCTGGACCCTGGGCAGAAAAGCAGACACCTGCCTGAGCATACCAGCCTGGGCATCAGTGGTTATTTGTGTCAGGACTGTTTTGTGACCCCTGTGTGCAAACTGCAGCTCTGTGAAGCACTGCAAGCAGGAGAAACCAAAATTATGTGGGAGATTTGTACCAGAGAACAATGAAACATCTTTCATTCAAAACCTGGTTGCCACAGTACAAAAAGCAGCTACTGGAGTGTTTGGAAAGCAGAGTTTCTTCCTAATAAACACAGGATCGTGTTTATTCTCCACTTAATAGAGTTTCTGTGAGACAGCAGACTTAATTGTAATAGTAGTCTTTCAAAATGACATATATTTTCCTGCTCTGAGATCTCTAACATCTATTGAGACTGTCAGAGACTTAGAACATAATCAACTACAGCTGAAATTTTCCATGAAGTGGAAAGTGGAAACGTCTGACGATTTACAAAAGTTCATTTCAGTATTTCTTTTCTTTTTTCAGTGATTTTCTCTTCGTTAGTGTAACGTGGTTTTCCTTCTTCTACCCATTATTTGCAGTGTTTCACCATGTGTAATTAGTGATAGCGTGCAATTACTTAATCAAAGTGTTCTGTTATTTTGATTATCTTGAAAAATCGTAGAGAAGCAAGTGTTATTTAGCATGCTTAAAAGTTTTATCTTTTCTGTTGCAAAGTGTCTCTTGCTTGGGATTTTGGACGATGGCACAAAATTGGGCAAAATTCATAAATTTTAAACTTCGGCATTAAATTCTTTCAGTATGGGAGAGTGAAATTCTGACAGTTCTGAAAATATTTATTTCATTGTAAAAGCGATAAATCGTTAATTTTTTTATCAGATATTGTGAAAAAATCAAGGTTTTCTCAACTAAGTTTAGATTTTAGGGAAAATGACACTTTCAGACAGCACCAAAAGGAAGACTGGGAATAAATTCATCATGGTCTATCCTTGAATACATGCATAAATCTGGAGAAAGAATTTGGCCTAAAGTCTGAACCAAACAAAACGATCAGATAGCCAGATAAACTCTGGTGATGGAAGATGTAATTAGACAGCTGAATTAGTTCAAATTGCCTCATGTTTGCCATAGGCAAACACGTACCACTGGTTGACTCTGAAAGTTGCTGCAACACTAGTTTTTCATGAGTTATAATTCTTTTTAGCTGTATCTCCTGAGCAACTGGTTTAGAAATAAAATATGTATTGATATTATTACTTTATAAGCACAAATATTGAATTATTAGCATATTTTTCTATGTAGCATACAATGAAACAGTACAAAACACACCAATTTAGACCAAAAAATATGGGTTTTTTTATTTAGACAAAAAAACCCACCTACCTACTTAAAAGTTTGTGATGTTTTAATCTACACTGGGTGTGTAGAAAAGCTGAGAAGCTGCATTTTCACACATGTTGCCCTAATGAAGAAAAAGAACCATCTAATGGGGCCAAAATGAGCCCTGTAAAAGGAGTGACCAAGAGGTGGGCAAGGTGAGGAAAGTCAAGAGAGCCCAGTGGAGCTCCTTCACCTTTCAGACACGGCCTCCTGGCTTTGGTGAATACCATGAGCAGATAAGGAGGAGGGGGGAGAGGAGAGCACTAAGGTCTGGGCACTACCTGGGGGTCCCCTCTTCACTCCTACACAAAATCACCTCTGAGGCTTCTTGGGGTTTTGAGTCCATGGGGAATGTTTAAGCCCCTATCAGAGCTCTGGCATTCAGACCTGGAAACCTCTCCCCCCAGATGAGAGAACATCTGCTGCTGCTGCTGCTGCTAGATGATGATATTAGTCAAGCAAGTCAAGTGGTAGCAGTCTGTGTAGGAGTGGAGAAAGTTCAAGTTTAAAGGCAGCTGTCGATGCATGACTGAACAGGAGGAGGAGGAGAATTGTTACAGCTCCACATAATGACATTTATTTCTAGGAGGGAGAGTTTGGAGGGTTGGTTGGGGTTTTTTGTTTCATTTAAATAAAACCTAAGAAGTTAATTGCTGCCTACAGTCAGGGCAGTGTGTTAGAAAGAGCTGGTCAAGTAGCCCTTCTGCTGCAAAGAGGTCCCAGCAAGAAACACCCTGGACTGATTATGGCCAAGAAACTTGCAAGTGTGTCAAAACTGCCTCTCTCTTTGCACCACATGTCATGTCTGCAACCTTACCATGGAGAGAATGAAGAAGTGCTCTGACAGCATGTAAAAACCCCAAAGTCACACCCCACCCCACAAAGCAGAGGCCAGCTTCACCACTCTCTTCTTTTTCCATATGAGAGAGAATTTGGATCCATCCAGATGCTGGGTAAGTTGTCATATTTCCAAGACACCTCGTGTGTGAACTCAGCAGGTTCTGGATCACCTGTACCATCCCAAAGACAGGGTAAAAGCAAACCCTTGAGTACTTCTGTGGGCACCCAGCCTCTGTAAAACAGAAAGCCAAACAGGACTGTGAGGAATCCTTCAGGATCCAGGTATCTCAAGGACCAAGCATCCAGCTGGCCCTGACCATTCAGCGTGGGCATCATGGGCTATTAGCAAGTTCTTACAGCCACGTCCTGTAACTCACCAAGAAGATTTGGTATATCAGCCCAGCACCCAAAGCTGGACGTTTGAGTGCTTTGCAAACACCTTTCCCCCAAACCTGGGCCTCGTTGGCAAGTCTGCTGCATCTCTGCCTTTGACTGTTTGGCTGGTATCCAATTTTGAGGGGGGTTGGGGTTTTTTTTCAGTGTGGGTTTGGGGGTTTTTCAAAAGTCTAAGTCAACAGAATCAGCGAAAAATACGGTGATGGCTAATTGGTAATGGAAGAAATGTGCAGACTCTAGAGGAACATACAGCAAGAGAGCTCAAAACAGAAGGGTGTAGGACTCATTTTCTACAAAAAGGTGGTTTTTTTTTTGACAGGATAGGAAGGGTACAAAGGTCTTTGTGTTTGTTATTGTCACCTTCCATATCTGTGGAAATCGTGACACGCACAGAAACTGATCCTTCTCCCACCAGCATAAACCCACAATAAATCTGCTGGTTTTGAGCAAGCTGGTTAGATTTACACAGCTGCCTCCTCCCCACACCACCCTGGTGTCCCTGTGGTGCCCCGAGGAGCTGGGCAAAGTGTTTGGCTGCGGGCAGGAGGAGGGGGAAAACTGAGAGGGCTCAGTGTTGCTATGTTATGAAGTGACAGATAGAGCCAGCCAGGCAGTGCCCTGGCCCTCTGCATGATGATATTCATTTCACACAGCCCCTGCCTGTTCCAGCTGGAACGATAGGAGATGCAAACTTTGACTTCTGCGTTTGAAAGAGATATTGTTTGATGGAAGCGTGTGGGTGGCGGGTAAAACAAGCAGCTAAGTGTCAGCACAAGAAGCAAACATTCTCCTCC
>NW_008599536.1:15993-21758 GCF_000691845.1 Merops nubicus
CGATGTAGTTTTTGACGTAATGAGCATTGCTCCCAATTTTCCTTCCAAATAGGCATTGCACCCGTCCCCATGGCAACTGTCATGCTCAAAAGATGTCCTGTCAGGAGCCATGAAAGGCTCAGGGACGTTTGTATTAGATGGTCACAACCACACTAGCTAATGCTTAACAAATACACCACGAGGCTGCGTTCGTCAAGACGAAGAGTGCAAACATTTGTGTTCCATTAAACAGAAATTAATAAGATTCGAAGAGGAAGAAACCAAACTGGACTGTTTTTTTGTGTATACAGCTGTGTTATGAAGTAATACAGGGAACGTTAGTATGAATAATGATTGCACATGTGCATTCAATTTATTCCTTCTACTTCTTGTACGGTCTCCTTTAACCCTTTTTCTCTATAGGTTTTTCAGAAATCAAACACAGGTTTAACAGCTGGGCAAGACAGGGATTTCAACTGCTCCTTTCACACTACTGAGATCCAACAGCACTCCTTTCTTTAAAGGCACTCTGGGTCGTTGGGAAGTTGTGCTTTTGAAAAATGTTCACGTACTTGATGATGGAGCAGATGAATGTAGTGGGCTAGATTTTTTTAGCAGGGGAAAGAAGAGCTCCAGCCTCTAAACAAGGCGGGTCGTATCCTGAATCACTCTGCATCCTCCTACCTTCCTCGCCTGCAGGGAAGTGGAGATGATTTATCCCAGCTGAGGATCTGGCCTTGTGGCCAGGCATTAAAAAAAAAAAAAAACCAACAAAAAATAACAATAAGGAATCGTGTTTCCAGCTCAGCTGAAAATCAAAAGTGAAAGTCCAGGAAGCCAGCAGAGCCTCCTCCCACGACAACCCTTCTCCTGCCTCCCCGTCACCCAGCATAATTTAGACCAGTTCCTTCTACCCGCTGCTGCGAGCACACAACAAAAGTGGACTGTGTTACACAGCCTGACAATGACAGTCTGTGCTCAGCCCCACAGGCCACAAAAGGCTATGGTAGCTTTGCTTTCTCTGGTCAGCTTAACCTCACTCCTTTTCTTCCAAGAAGGAAAAAAAAAAAGAAGGAAAATTGGCCGTGGTCCTGGCTCAGCAATGGGCTCCCGCCAGCTGCATGTGCATGTACCAGTGCCTGAGCTGCCTCTGACTCTCCTTTGCTTCCCTGATTTAACCTCCTAGGTTCACAGGCAGCAAGAAATAATCATCCCAGAGCTTGTACTTCTATCACACGAGGCTTTTTTTTCCTCTAAAGCCTAGTTTTGCAACAGTTTGAATGCTTAAATATTTGTACCCGGGCTCTTACCTCCTCCCTCCCGTCCCACTTTCTCCTCACACTCCTGTCTCTTTCTTTTCATCTCTGGAACTCCTACCATCCTCCTAAACCTCCATTTTTCAGGCTGAACCGAGTAACACCCTCACCCCAGGCTAATCAAGTGGGAGGAGAGGCAGCAAATGGAAAACGTTCTTCTAGATGTGATTGTAATACAGGAATTTGCTATTTCATCAGCGTGCATGTCTCCAGACCTTGACTTCTGTAGAAAAGCCAACTTTCACTTAATTCTTTGGATAGACAGCTGTTCTTCTGGAGGTTTCACCATGCCACACTCACACAGTCCTGCCCTTCTTTTTCCCAAGCCTTCAGGACAGGACAGCAACCAAAGGAGACAAACAGTCTGAACCAAACCAAACCAGGAATCCCAGACCCAGGAGACCAGTGGAAAAAGCTGGAGCAAGGTAGAGAAGGATCAAGTTAGGGAACATTTAAACAAACTGAATGTGCTCAAGTCCATGAGATCCAACCGTGAGTGATGAGGGAGATGGCAGATGTCATTGTGAGGCCACTCCTGATGTCCTTTGAAAAGTCCTGAGGATCATGAGAGGCTCCTTAGTACTAGAGGAGAGCAAATGTCACTCCTATCTTCAAGAGGGGCTTGTGGTAAGATGCAGGGAATTATGAGGCCAGTCAGCCTCAACCCAGTCTCTGGGAAAGTGATGGAACAAAGCCTCCTGGAAGCCATTTCCAATCATATTAAGAACAAGACAATGACTGGGAGCAGTCAGCATGGATTTATGAATGGGAAAACATCCCTGAGCAGCCTCTTTGGAGGGGTTAGGCACCTGAAGTGAGGCTTAGACAGGGTAGAGATACCAAACACAAAATTGCTTTTTTTCCCCCATTTCTTTCCTTCAGATTGCTCCATGAAAGAGATGGCAAAATCTCTGGCAGGCCTTTGGCCTCCCTTATTTCTGAGCAAATGTCTTTTTATGAGCAGATAGTGAAGTGTTCAAAATATCTGTAGCCAAGATTCAACAACTTGAACTGATAAAAGTCAAAATCCAGAAAAGATACTGCCTTGTGCATGTTAGACACAAATTCTACCCTTGTTTACTTGAAATCTGTGTTTTATTTAGTTAGTCTACATGAATATGTGGTTATGACTGCAGTGTGAAAATTTTGATAATATTCTTTATAACAATGAATGCCCTGGACAAAACATTTTCCTTTATGCCAGTGAAATTTCTGATAATGAATTTTGACACTCCGCGTTAAAATCAAACTAAAGAGCCCTTCCTGACCTTCTGGAGCCAAAAATGTAGAATAACACTCAGAGAAGCCTGAAAATTTTCCAGCAAACAGGTTTTCTATAAGAAAACTTTTGGTTTTGATTTGACAAAATGGAAAAGTTTCACGAGAATCCTACTGAAAATTTGGAACTTAATTGTCAAGATAACATTTAATTTTACGTTTATTGAACTGTCCATAAATTATTCCTTCTGGTCTATACCATGAAAATGTCTGAGTTTGAATCCAAATGCTGAAGCTCTGAATGACAGAGGTGGAGAAGGTGCAGAAGGTCTCATGCAGGACAACAACCAAGAAGGAGAAGATGGAGTCAAATGTTTCTAGTAGACATCAAGCTGAAAGTGAGCAAAATGAAGACCTCTCATGTGTACTTAGGCTGAGGATGTCCTTCACATAAGAAGATACTAAAAGGTCAGAGGACAAATCTTAGAAGTACTAATACAATATAAAGACACCCACTCCAGCACAGAAAGTCTCTGAGCTGTGGCTGCTTGAAGCCTGCAAGAATGTTCTGGTGAACAATCAACACTTGTTTGCTGTTTGGTACAAATTTGTTCTAAACTTATCTTTTTCCAAAGGGAGGGAAACAAACAAACAAACAAGAACCAAGCCAATATTCAGATGGTTTTATTACAAAAGATTAAATTTTTAAGAGAAAAATCCTTTAATAAATTTCCAATCTGTGATATATTTTAAAAGCATAAAGCAGAAAACAATGAAGCAAGGGAGAGAAACATTAAACTCCTTTAAAGCCACCAGTAACAAGGACCAAACACTTTTTTATCCTATTCAGACTAACACCTTGTCCATAATTCACTTAGTTATTCCTGAAAAGTGTGCTCTTCCCTATGTCACAGCACAAACAGATGCTGTTGGCATAAGAACCACAACGTTGTATGATTTTCTTCTTTTGGAAAGTTTATTGTTTGAACGTAAACCTTAAAAAAGCACCATAATTAATCACTCCTGGACTATTTAGGAAATTTTTTAGAAGGAATCCTTTACTGAAGCATTTGTTAACTACCAAGTGAGATATATATTTACTAGCCCTTTAAAACCATGTTTATTTTTCAAGGACACTGGAAGGTCTTTTAAGAACTGCTACAACCCAACACAAAATACTTGTTCAGGGAGATTTCATATCACAAAGTATTGAGCTATTTATCTTTATGCTATGCCTGGCACGTATATGTGGTGAGTTTGCTTCGTGAATGTTTCTTGAGAAACAGCCTTGGACAGAAGTAATTTTTCTAAATTAAATAAATATGTTGTTTCTGATTTTCCAAAATATAGAAAAGAACGAGCTCGCATTCTAGATCAACGGCCTGCAAAATTTCATTTTGAAATATGATGACATTTTGTACTTAGTGAAGCATGAAATATCCCTGGAAACAAAGAAACTCTCCACAGACAATCTGATCCTGCACACTTCACCCTCTCCAGGCAAGTTTTCCCATTGATTTTAACAGGGCTGCTTATCTGATTTTTCATGTTAGCTGAACATCAGAACTGAGCACTATGCCCAGGTGGCTGTACAATCAACATTATTTTGTAATTAAAGCATATAATTTATACTTTCCAGGATATGGGGACTTTTAAAAAAGAAATTAAGGTTGGCTCTTTCCTTAAGAGAAGGAAAATTCCAAGCCTCTAATAGAGAAGGGTTTTTAAGGGTGAACTTCTAAATCATTTTAGACGTGATCCCCAAATCCTTTTCTGCATTGACAGCTTGTACAAATTGTGTTCAAGACTCCAAGTTAGGCAGTGGTAGGGGTAGGAAATAAAACCTTTTGAAGGCTCTGGCCCCTCTGAAGATAGTGACTCTAATTGTGCAGGGAGCTCTGGGTCCAGCAAACCACTGCAGACAGATTCAGGCTGTGTGAGGTTGTTGCTGGATCCATTTCAAACACGTTGACTAAAACCTTTAGGAACTGATGGACAGGACCTCGTAGAGTCACAGTTTTCAACTAGTTTTTAGGGATAATGGCTTTGTTATAGAAGGGGGACAAGAGCATCAAGAGCTTTTATCTCCCAATCCTATGGAGCACTAGAAATTCCAAGGCACAGATGTGCATGTGGAGAGCAACAGCAGTCCTGAACAAATTCAACCCTCATTTAAAGCTGCGCAGCAGCAGCAGGGAACCGAAGGCAAAACGGGCTCCAGGGTGTTTATGACTTTACTGTTTTCTTGCAGTTATACATCACTTTGGCTTAAATTTCTCTGCAAGCAGGCCTTTGTCCTGCATAAGATACGCTTCTTGTTAGCTTTGGCAAGAGCTACAGAACTCTCTCTCCTCTCAGTTCTCTGCCAAAAAGGTAAATTGCATGTGCAGGAAGAACTTGGGTCTGCTCCACAAAGTGTTATCCATAGAAACAGAGTCAGATGTGCCCAGAAAGGCTATTAGATCATGAAGACAAATTTCCCAGCATAAAATAGGCCATAGTTGTTTTTTTTTTTTATTGTGGGTTATGTTTGTTTGTTTGTTTGTTTTTAAATCAAGTTACTTTCATATCTTGCTGTCTTCCTGGACTTTCTCTGCATCACATTCTTCCTTCTAGAAATCTACTTTTGAGGTGAAGACTTTTGGGTCAATAACCTAAATTAATAAATAATTTACTTTCTTTTTCTTGTGAATTTGTTTCATTTTATTCTCCATTGCTCATCACAGCAGCTTTCTCCACTTCAGTCCCAGAGTAGTGTCTTCTAATGAAAGTACTGGTGACATATTCAAGCTACGTATTCTTCTTCTTTTTGATCAGGTCTTGAGTTTTGCAACGTGCAGATTTATTCTTTATTCCAATCATTGCATTGGAATATTTTTCCTGGCTCATTTTTTGCATCTTCTTCAGTTTTTCAACATATTTTTATAAATATGGGACGATCAGAACTGTACATAATGTTCCAACATCTGTGTCCGTGCAGCTATGTACAAATGTAAAACTACATCTGTATTTCCACTGGTTGCTCCTCTCTTTTTTTAAATTTAGGGATTGTTTTTAGCTACAGCACTCTAGTAGGAACTCTACTGCAGCTCCTTGCACGAGTCCCAGGTCCTTCTCAAAGGCACTGCCTTCCTGAGTGTCAATCTCTGTGGCCATCCTTGTCTTTCCCAGTCCTACATGCAGATTCCTGGGTTTTTCCTGCATTAAAACAAATGTTCTTTATCATTTTTATGATTCTATGATTCTATGATT
>NW_008599537.1:0-6664 GCF_000691845.1 Merops nubicus
AGGCACTTCAGCTGGGCTGGGTGTGTCACCCTCTTGTGCCAACCCTCCTTGATTTCCTTGGGATGCCCAGAAGTACCTTCAGGAAGGTAGAAGATGGTCACAGATGCTGCATTCAAGATATCAGCTCCACCAAGCCACCCACAGCAGCACCTCCACAATGCTGCTTCTCAAAAAGAGCTACTACTCTCAGCCTTCTCTTATATCGCTTCCCTTGCTTTCCCCAGTCATGGTCACCACGTGCCTATTATTTTTAATTAATCCAGTTAGCTAATAGCCTCCAACACCACCACCTCCTCCTCCTCCTGCGGAAGCAGAGGCTGTGTTCTGAAATGGAGAACAAACTGAGAAGGAACAAAGTGGTACCTACAGAAGTAGTTGTCCCTAAAACTTCAGGAGAAGTCTGTGTCACAGGAACCCACCACATGTTCCATGGGCTGAGGCAAAAGCTTGGAAAATGTGCAGAGACTATTAAACAAAAACTGAGGTAGTTTTGGGGGAAGAATAGCTAAAAACAAGTAGTAAAAGTTAAAAGCTGATGCAAACGTCACGTGTAATACATCATGCTTTCAACCCCGCAGACAACACCAAGACATTACTTGACCTTTGTCTTAGTAGCCTATTCTTCTCTGTGTTTCTGCTTACTGACCCACTACTGCATTATTTGACTTGTAATTTCTTCCTAGACTTCAACACAGACAATAAAAACTAGTTTCACTGGAAAAGGGGGGGAAAAAAAAAAAAAAAACAAAAACCAAACCAAAACAACACCCCCAAGAGCAGGACTTGATTAGAAAGAACCACGTTTTTTTACAAGCCTGCTCTAAGAGAGCTCAGGGCAAGGTGATACTCTGCAGCTGAGCTTGCTCCCAATCTCACAAAGCTGAACTTGCTCCTGCTGACAAGCCCAATTGTGCTGGTTCACAGACGGAAGGATGCAACCATAAAACCATGCCTGATGTCACCTGTCAGGTGTGAAAAAACCTTTTCCAAATGCATGAGGCTTGTGAAGGCACAAGTGGTGCAATGTCTTGACTCTACCACGCTTTGTGTTGCCTTGATCCATTCTGCTGACACCAGCGTGGTCAGAGCACAGCTAAATTCCACAGCGCTGGCTCCAACTCAACTTAGAATTGGCCCTGGAGCTGTCTATCTGAGTAGCTGTAGTTTGCTCTTTTGAGCATGGCATGCCTTAATCGCAGACAGTTTTTAGCCCTTTGGGAAGAGGAGAGGAATGATTCATCTGTGTGGTGCATGATAAATAGTGTTGGCCTGTAACTGAGGCCATAGTTAGAATCATAGAATCACTTGGGTTGGAAAAGACCTTTAAGATCATCAAGTCCAACCATTAACCGTACTCTACCGTACACTACCAAATCCTCCTTTAACCACATCCCCACGCACCACATCTACACAGCTTTTAAACACAGCCAGGGATGGTGACTCCACCACCTTCCTGGGCACCCTGTTCCAATGCCTGACAACCCTTCCAGTGAAAAAGTTCTTGTGATTGACATGATTATGGTCCCTCTGTTCCTGTAATCTGAAACATAATACTGGCCAAAGCATTTCTAAGCAGAGAAGTCCAGCAGCATATCCAACCTATGGCCTATTATGAAAGGCAGTGAAGCAGAAAGGGCTTCAGATGTCACCAGCAGACTTTAACCGGGCTCTCTTGCCTTCTGCAGACCTTCCATGTAGTTCTCAGATCTCTTGAGCTCTAATAAATGCTTTAGTGTGACAGTTTCTTTTCGGCAATGTGCTGCATCTATCCCTGCTGCTGAAGAAGACAGGGATAGTGTATGCACTTCCAGTGACAAGTCCAATTAGACTAGTTGCCTTTAGTAATGGAAGGTGCAGAACATAGACTACACGTAAATGTGTAGAAGGTTATTTTAATCCAGCATGATGTATACAGCAGCTGGCAGATGTAATTCACCTTCCCATGGTGCCTCCGTTCAGCAGTAGCGTTTGGATGGAGGCAATAAGCTGGAGTTACTGTGAAGTAATAGAGGCTTTTGTTGGGTGAAGTTTCGGCCAGACAGGTTCCCAAGGCAACTCTCTACATGGCTTTCCTAACACTTGAGTTGTGAGGTCAGGAACCTGCAGTTTGTTTCAGCCATAGATTCTAGAAGCTACATAGAATTCACAGAAGCTACATCTTCTCTTGTTTCTAAGTTCCCTGTTTAAAATCCAGGGCCATATGTCTGCTCTAACAGGGCAGCTGGGATCATTTGTTAGGTGAGTGTTGTGTAAAATACGTTGATATAAACTAAAATACAGAGTAGGTTTTGCCCATTTCCTTTAATTTTGGAAAACACATAAGTAGATGAAATCTTGTGTCCTTCAAAACCAAACAGAATCTTTCTTTGTGTAAAATGGTACATAAACTTTAGTGGCTGTTCATTTTTATTGTATTATTTTTAATAATACTGCAGATATTTCAGAAAAGGGCAATATTTTTTCTACTGCATAAAAAAAAATCATCATGATATAGTTGTTTTTTGCATTTTCCCCTTCACATTGTTTCCAAAAACCCCAAACAAAACACAAATAGTATTAGGAAATTTACCCCCCCACATCCCTCCCCACAAAAGTAAAATATTTTTTAAAAAAATCAGTAAAGTGTTAAACAAGTCAGATATTAAATGCACACATTTACAAGCACAGCACGTTAGTAATACTGTAGAATACTTTAGACCATGCCAAGCCATATGTATGTGTATAAAGTTACAGATGAAATGGTTCATAGCAGCAGAATAGGAAGCATGTTCCATACAAAGTACAGAGTTTCTGTGGAGATATTTGAACGAGTACAACAGTTCAAAGTACATCCAGAAGGTAAAAAGCATAAATCGTTTTTGTTTTACAGTAGCTTGTGTGTTGAGTAAAAGAGCAACATTGACTTGCCTGGGATCTGAATTTTCTGTCTAACGGGTGGCCAGCTGAGTGGTGTGGGTTCCACCTCTTGGCACAATTGACTACAAACACTCATGAGGATTGTTGAAGACAACTTCACTGAAATCAAGGCTAAGTGTAAGCTAACAGAGTATCTACATTTGCACATCCTTCACTGACAAGAAAATGTGTTGATTACACTGGGAAGGAACATAATCCGTCACCAGGTCCATATGTGGCTGAGGGTCCTTAGTTCTGCAACTCTGGTGGGTGGTGAGAAAGACCAGAAAGGGACACTGTATTAGAAATATTTATGACTCATGAGGACTTCCAAAAACGTTAATTTCTATGTTTTGGAGTGGGAATTCTTTCCATGTCATTACATAGATTTCAGTAACTTCACTGCATATAACTCAACCTGTGGTTTCAATTCTGGGGGCATTTCTCTGCCAGAAGTATCATTTCCCAGTAGGACTGTTTTTCATTGGTAACCTCCAGTTTTGGATGCCAAGCTGAAGACTCCCTCTAAGGGAGGCCAGCATTCATAAGATGATGGTTCTGTACCTTTGTAAAGGCAGGCTCCTTCAAAATGTCCTCTCCTAAGCACCTGGTGATGGAGACATGCAAAGGTAAGCAGGACTTAAAATATTTGAAGTAGAATTGTGGTAGGGAAGTTCCCTCTTAGACTTCCACCTTACCACTCAAAAAATACAAGGAAAATAAAGTAAAATTAAATAGATCTATTAGATTTAACGATCTGACTTGAGATAGTGATGCTATGAAAATGCTTTTTTAAGAGTTAACTGTCAAATCTCAGAGAAATGCTGACTATGTGTAGGGTTCTATGTCATATTAAGGTACACTTGGTGACTTCTAGTGAAGTGTTTTCCTCTGTAGAAAGCCAGCAGCCACTCCTGTTTCAAATAACTCCAGATGGTGGTATTTGAGCTTTGGTGATTTTGAATTTCAGAGAAGATAGGAGATTTTTATGGCATTTCTTCTGAGCTGTTTTAGGCTGTTGCTTGTCTTCCCCATCAAATACTGTGCATTGTAGGACAGTATGTGCCTCCACGGGTTTCTCATACAACCATGGAATAAAAAAAAGACAGGACAAGAAAAAAAAGATAATTGTCCAGAACAAATAATAATGTTTGAAATATTGGCAGGGGGGGGAAAAAAAAAAAAAAAAAAAAAAACAGTTCAAGAGATAGTCTAGAGATTTTTGATAGTGGGACTGCCATTTGCATACCTCATGGTAACAACCATCCATCAGCTGGATTCACATACAAAATCTGTTTAAATCAGAGGGAGTCTGTTCATACAACTGATAGAACCAAAAGGCCTGATATCAGAAACCCAACACTGCTCCCTTTGCAAAACAGAAGTCAGAACATCCTTGTCTCGTTTTCTTCATCTGCACCGTATATAAATGACCTCCTGGAAATCTTTTAGTGATTAAGGACCAATTACTTCAGCCCCCCACCAAATAAGCTCCTATCCTGACTTCACTGTAATCCTTGATACCATTCAGGACCTACTCAGAGTATCTAGAAAGTACCTTGAAGATGAGAAAAGCTGTGTAGAGCTACACATTGTCATTACAGGATCCTTGATTTCTTTTGAGGGGAATGAACAGATGTGCAGACAGACCAGCAGAGACATAGACAGAGAGACCAAGCTATGCAGTGCTCTTAATCTCTTTTTTGCTCAAAACATCTCCATGTATATGGAGCAACCTTGATCTCCTGTTGTACAAACACAGACAAACACATTTCGCTTCAGGGGATGGGAAGCATCAACCAGAATGAAGTACTGGCCACTCAGACACTGAAGAAAATGGAGTTTCAGAAGTCTCCTGGAACAGTACACATCATCTTAAAGACTATTAACTTACAAGAGCAGCAAAATTCATAGCTCTTGAGAAATATTCCCTATCCAATCTCCAGAAAAACAGTGACTCAGAAGTGGGCCCATTCCACCACATTTTTAGACCTGTTGAAGGAAGTGGAGGGTGGAAGGAAGGCAACAAGAGCAGCCAAGGTGGTGCTTCCTGACAGCTTCACAAAACTCGCCCTGAAAGAATAGCTTTGTTAGGTCCAAGCTTCATCTTGCAGCTGCCCTGACCTAAGCAAGGCTGAATCACACACAAACTGATGCAAAAGCCACCAGGCTCTGCTGGAAAGGCTCTTTCTGCTTTCAGTGGACTTTGGATTCAGCCCACGTTTAGACAGCAACATGCAACAGCAGTTACAGGGCATCTCCTTCGCCCCTCACAATTTCTTCCAGAATAAACAAAAGGACATTCCGGTCCCCTTTATAGACATACATCAAAAGCTGAAATGGTCTGAAATGCTTACAGATTAGAATGCTTATATCTATACAACATTACATCTGACAGAAATCAAAGTAGAAAAGTTTTACAGCACATTATACAGGGCCCTCTACTTTCTAAAAAAAACATTTACTGAAAATACCATATTACAAGAAATCATCACTAACATACCATATAATACTATTTCTTTTTCTTTCACATAATCATTACTTATAGTCATTTAAAAAAAAAAAAAAAAAAAACCACTTTTAAACAAGTATACGATTTTTCACTTTAAAATTAACTGGTTAATAAAATTTTGTGCAAAACAAGCCAGCCTCTATAATTAAGTGAATTTATTTATTTATTTATACAAAAAAAGAAACAGAACCCAAACCAAAACAAAAAAGATAGTTCTTTCAGAAATGCGTCTCCTTTTCTGTGATGGTTGAAATGGTGCCATCTCCTTTCAGTTTGGCATCGCAGTCATTTATTGCTGCAGTGTAGGCTCCTCCTCCAAGTTTCCCTCTCATTTTCAGATCTGAGCTAGGTGTAATCAACTTCCTGAATTTCTAGAAAATTTAAGAAAGTGGAAATCATTATCTTTTTCTTGGTCACAGACAGGTATTTCTTAAACAGATTTACTAAACTCAGCACAATGCTCTGGTTAAGGTCTGTACGGGTACATTTTATTTCTTGTGATATAAAGGATATATACTGAATAAAATAAACAAGAGGCTGACAAAGTGTATAGAACTACAATAAAGAAAAATATATGTGCTCTTCTGAGAGCTTTTTCTTTTATAGCAATAATATCAGTAGCAGTGCTGCTGCTCATAGCTTGAGGAAAAGAGATATTACAGGAATTTTGCTTCCTTAAAAGTCTGCAATTTAATTTTGCAATTAAAAAAAACACACAAACAAAAAACCACCCCCCCCCAAAAAAAAAAAAAACCAAAACAAACAAACAAACAACCCTCTCATAGTTCATGTATGGAAAAGATAATGTCCTGTCTGCAGGGCTTCAGACTAGCAGGCAAAAGTGAGATTCCATTAGAAAAGTGTGCTTACTTGTAGAGAGTGGGTAAAGTTGATGCATTAAGGAAATATTTAATGTTAAGATTTGTGCAAAACTGCCTTTTTTGACATGCCAAGAAAACGATATTATGGACAGTTCTTTGTTTTAATTTGTGTAGCCACAGTAAAAGTTTCCTAGGTAGTCCGGAGGCTGTGTTTATAATAGTCATTTGAATATGGACAGCCATCAGCCAGCACCATAAATTGCATCTTAGCTTCTCTGCTCAAGAAAGCAGCAACTACTACACTGAGATGTACTCAGACATATTCACAAGTCAAAAGTTTTATTTCTGAGTAGAGGAGAATTTTGAAAGTGTGAGAGATCTTCCAAACGTGCTAGGTAAATTAGTGAGCCCCAGGCACCCTAGACACAGAAATTCC
>NW_008599537.1:6695-9471 GCF_000691845.1 Merops nubicus
CTTCACATTGGCATTATCCTAGAGAATATCAGAAAGATGGAGAGAGCATGGAAAGGACTGAATAAAGTCCCTTCCACATGGGTAATGAAATAGAAGGAGGCAATACTGCAAAACCTACTTGTATTAACTAGCACCTAAGGAACTCTAGATGACAGAACCAGGCTTTTCTGGAACATGAGGAATCCCAAATGGCTGAATAGATTTATATTCTTTTTTTCTTCCATTTTAGACACCTTTACTGTGCATCTTTGGAGAAAACTTATATTTAACAATTTTAATCTCAGCCTAGACCTGAGATAACCTGATACTGAAAGTTAGCAAATTGTACTGAATATTTCTTTTTGCCTCTGTTTCTCACTTAGAGCAGTGTAATGAGGAATACTCTTCAGGCAGACAGATGTGAGTGTTTGCTACCCAGCTCCTGCAGGAAAATCCTGGCACCATAAATATTAGTTAGCAAAACCATGGAAAGAAGGCAGCTGACCTGAATGAATGGCTGGTACAAACATTCAGAGATTTAGCTGATGTTACAGACATTTTAAGCTACAATCGAGTGGGAACAAAACACCTTAAAGCTACAGTATTGGTTAGTTTCCCACAGGCTGAAGCCAGTGAATTAAAAAAAAAAAAAATAAAGTTCAATTCAGAAGAAAATCAAGAAAATTCAGATACTTTTTCCACCAGTGACTGAGAGGCCAAGACCCAAGCTGCCACTGAACAGGTACGTGGCATTGATTAAACTGTGCTTAGTCTCATTAAGTGGGGATTCGCACTCCCTCGCCACTTCTTTTTTTCAGTATCATTAACCTGAAAATATCTCTTACCTCTGTGAAAGTGCCTTCTGCTTTCCACAGCTTAACACACATCCACAAAGGGATACAGATCATGGAAGAGAGTGCCATCATCCACCCTATGCCATAGCCCCAGTCAGGATATATATACACATTGTTGTATTTCAAAGGCTTGTATTTCACCAGGAAAAAGATGAAGATTCCCTGAAATAAGCAGAGAAACATTAGCAGTATTTGAAAAAAACCTATGGAACAAGAAAAAGATTGGCTGTTTAGGCAAGGCCCGTCTCCCTAAAGATGGAAAGTCAAAGACAAAAATAAATAGACAGCAATATCTTTTAGGTACAGCTTAAATAAAATGTCTCTGTAGCTTCCACAGGAATGAATAACCTTTTAAGTTTAAATCCTATTTACCTGTCGATGACAATAAAACCCGCACTTTGATGGCAAACAGCACCTGGGCTGGAAAGATTAAATTCTGCTGCCATGAGCCAGCTGTGATGAAGTAACACAAGCTGTGTTCTCTACAACTTGTTGTGATGAAAAAAAAGACAAAATTTTCAAAGTTGCCTTAATCCACTATCTGTATCTGCAGTCCTGCAGACCAGCTCTTTCATCCTCACAAAAGCTCAAATATAACTCTCCGAATTCAACATGTGTCTCATCAGGCAGTTTGGAACATTGAAGTTTATGAAATACAGAAAAGTTGCTCGGTACTTTTCTCCAAAGTGGTGAAAAGGGTGTACGAGAGCAAGTGATAAGTTCATTTCAGAGTGGGTGAATATGTGCCAGAAATTTTTCCAAGTTTGCAAATGAACTGCCAGAGGTCAAGGGAACCTGTATCTCCATCTCCCCCAGCACCTGTGGGTTTGCTGTTCCTATCATTTACATGTTGGACAGCTGGAAGGTTTTAGTATTTAATTCTCAAATTATTATGGTCAATGTGGTCATGCCTCTTCTGTAATTTTGTCCCTGTTGTGTAGCCACAGCAGACTGCCAGAGTGGGCACCAGTACTACTAGCTTCTGGGAAAGCAAGTTCCTTCCTCTTCTTGCATATGAGATGTGCTTTTGGCCTCTACTACTTTTGCTAGAGGCAAACATGTCCTGTCTTCTTTGAAAAACATCTACTCACACAAATTGAGGGAAGAAAATCGGAGGCCGGAGCAACAAGGAAACCAGCACAAACCTGCAGGAACTGGAGTTATGCTAGGTGAGCAAAAGGTATACTACTGATGCACTGAAAAAAGCCTCTGTTGTATTGGAAAATGTTCATTTAGGGCTCTGAGTTTATTTTTTTCCTATGATTAGGAAGATTTCTAAGACTTGTTACAATTCACACAATATTTCATAATTTCTGCAGATCCTACAGAGGTGTACATAAGCTACAAATCAACGTGTGTTTTTCTCAGAAGTCATGAACTATTAACAGTCGTCTAAAAATATGCACAGAAAACCTTCTTTAAACCAACTTACATGGATATTCTGTACTTACTGCGCAAATACCTGGAGTTAAGACCATCCAGCACCATTTAATCAATGACAGTGGTTTGTACCCAATCATATCTTCAATGTTATCATAAAAGCGATTGCTGCCTGCCCCAAAAAAAACCAAAAAGTAGATGTAGACTGTACATGTAAGAGGTTGTATAGGTCAGTATTTAAATCAACAAAAGGCAAACCAGGTTCTTGACAGAGCTGCTCTATCTCTCTTCTCAGTACACAAGTCTCTGTCTCCTCCAAACTTATGGCAGAGGATTTATCCCTGCATTTATCTGGCAAAAGTGGAAGGGAACATGCCCTGCACAGATGCTTTGTGAGAGAAGAAGGACGTTGCCACCACTGCTTTCTACAGCAGCTGAGGATTTCCTTGGTGAAAGACGGTGGAGGTCAGTCCCCGCAAAGACCAAAGGGGTGAAAAAATATCTACTCACCTACTCATATTCAAAATATTTTTGTTATTTAAGGTGGAAAAAAAGGCATTCCT
>NW_008599537.1:9502-13704 GCF_000691845.1 Merops nubicus
TTTTTGATAGGGCATGGGAAGGTGGAGGGCCCCGCTCCATGAGAATATAAGGCTTTTACAGTGCTTTTACACAAACAGAAAACTTTCATAAAACCTGAAAACCAATTTTCAGCAACTCACCATAAACCCAGCCTATGCAGACACATTCAAATATGGCCACGAAAAGAAGGCACATGCCACTAGCTGCATACGAGTCAAATAACTGAAAGACATACATCCCCCCCTGAAAGACAAAAAATGGAAAATGGAAAAAAAGATTGTGTTAGCACCAGTAGGAATATTTCATGGCAAGTATGGCTTTAATTACATAGTCAAGCTGTGGGTTCCCTGGCAATCTTCCTGCTAAAGTTGCTTCCCTCTTGAAGAAAGAATATTCACTTCTCAAGGATTTCTAATTGTGAAAGATTTTTTTCTTCTATAGTACTTAAGATTATTCCCTAGGCCAGTTGTGCATTTACTTTAAGATAGTAAGTCCTGGAGTTTGAGAGAACTACAACTTGACTTTTTTCCAGAACATTCCCCCTCCACGCTTTTTCTTCAACTTCATTTGTTATCACATCAAGCTGTGGATAACTACAGGTGCTTTTGATCTCCAGACCACCGCATATGAAGATGCAGCATCTTGGTTTTGTGCCTGTGCTATTAATATGTGAAAGAATTAGGTAAAATGTGGGGAAAGAAGGCAAAAATCTGTACCTCACTCTCCAATGGCATAGGGACTGTAAAATGAGTAAATTGACCTATAAATTTTGAGTAGCTCACAGCCTTTAAGCCACATTACTTAAACACATCATTTTTATTTGACAAAAAAAAAAAAAAAAAAAAAAAAAAAAAACACCCTGCACCCCAAAAAACATTTTTAAAACTTTTTTTGAAAAAAAAAAAAAAAAAAAAAAAGAAGAATCACCCTGACTCCTAGCAAGCATTTTAAAACTGGGTAACCTAATACAACTATATGAATAATACTACACTAATTTCTGTGCAAAATACTTCATCTTTTATCACATCTGCATTGTGTATTGCAAGAATAATGAGGAGGAGATTCACAAAAGATCATTTTAATAGAAAGGAATCCTAAGACTTCCCTCTGCAGAAATCTCAATTTTCTGCAAATGGAAGAGAACCCTAAAAACATAAAGAAAACTAAATCACCACCAATACCTGGGATTTCCTTTTTTTTTTTTTTCTCTCTTTGATAACAGACGAATTTTATCTTTTAATGTAGATGCTTCTCTGATTATTAGCTACACTGCCTTTATTCAGCTTTGCCAGGTGACTGCTTCCCAAAATATCACAAGCAAACATCTTTACTGCAAAGAGCTCACAGTTAGGCTCATCAAATACCTGAACAAATTGGAAACTTGGAGATCAATGAACAAAGACAATACAATGCAAGGAAAACAATTCCACAAAACTTCTGCAAGAATATTCCTGTCATTCTAGGAAACTTGTTTCCTCTTCACTCTTCATACTTATATTTCTCTTAGCCTGTACATCTTGCTAATGTATCTCTCAGCGCTCTGCTTAACACTTGCCCTCGGGGAGGAATTATTCCAGAATTTTCTCATTTTACATATCAAAGACAATTTATCTTACCAAGGGCAAGAATGATTATAGGCAAATTGATGCCCATAAAGTTGCTCTGCTCCAATACTCAACTGATAGGGACACAGATCTAGAAGGAATTCTTAATCACTAGTGTCAATTCTTCTGTTCTCACGGGGAGCTGTGTCACCTTTCATAAACCAACCGATAATCTCAACTCTGGTTTAACAGGCTTACAAATGCCTGACACCTTTTTTCAGGTGAAATTTGCTCATTTTCAGCAGCAGAGAAATTTGAAAATCACATAGTCCAAGGACTGTGGACCTTTGCAGAAGGAATTTAAGTGACCCCAGAAGAAATCATGAAGCCCTGGGAGGCTACTTCACTAGAAACCCTGCCTGAGATTGCTGCACAGGAGTCACATCATGGCCTTCCACAGTTAGCACAGCCAGGCTTCCTTGGACAAGCCTTCCTCAGACATTTAATCCTACAGCTCCTCAGACGACAAACTTGGTATAGGGAGAGTCTATTGACCCAGCAAGCAGGAGAATATGGACAGAGGAGGGTGCGGATTCTTCTCCACTTCTTCCTGTCTCGAGAGGGTAAAGTGAAGGAGAGGAAGACTGTTGATACAACTCATTCTGTAGAGCAAGCACTAAACTCCTACCTAGTACCAAAGGATCGCAGAGTTCCTCCCCAGGGTGGGTACCAAACAAAGTAGTGGCAGATGTCGTAACATGAATTGATGGGATGGACTGAAACCTTCAGAATTTTTGGTTTAGAAGATCCCAAAGCATCCCTGGTTTCTTGGGAAAAAAAAAAAAATTTTTTTCCTCACTCTTACTGAAGCAATTTCTGCTCAGAGATTGGCTGTATTGATTGACCTGGCCTGGTGATACAAAAATCAAAGACCTTTTAGTTTTCTATTCTCTCTTCATCTTCTTTACTGACCTATTCATTCAAAAGGTAGTTCTTTTCAGACTGATTTGCCCAGAGTAACTCAGCAGAAACCATGGTCAGTATATCTGTTTGGCTGGTGCAAAGCTGATGGAATTTCCTTGGCTGTGTAACTTTGATTAAAATATTTCCTAAACTCAACTGAAAAACTGAGGGCACATCTGACATTTGAGATGTGATGCAGTAGTTGAGAACAGTCTCTTTATTATTTTTTAGTCATACTCCTGACAGTGAAGTTTGTCTGTGGCAAATCAGAACATTTTATCTGCTATGTTTATAAAAAGAAGCAAGTTTTCTTTTTTTTTTTTTTCAGTAGTACAACAAAGCACATCTTACCTCAGTTAGCATTATTAGGCCAATGAAGTATGACACAATGGAAAGGCCAAGAATCAACAGTTCTCTTCTGTAGCCCCTTCGGAAGATCTTTGGGTACATATCTACAACAGCCGTTACAATGCTTTCAACACACACGAACTAGAACAAATGATAGGAAAGTACAAATGAAATAAGTGTATCTTCTGCTGTTGGGATTTGGATT
Organism: Merops nubicus; assembly: GCF_000691845.1. NCBI lineage: Eukaryota > Metazoa > Chordata > Aves > Coraciiformes > Meropidae > Merops > Merops nubicus. The sequence continues at coordinate 12,543 of NW_008599537.1, forward strand.
TGCTACCAAACACTTCAAATATCCTTCTACGTTCTCATCATAGAGACTGAATGATCCCCGAGGACACTGTCTAAGCAGAACTTGAAACTGAAAGGAGTATCATTTCAGAATTAAAAAGTCCAAAGCTATGGATTTCCGGTCCACCACCAAATTCAAATAGTTGAATCCATTAATATTATTTCCCGCTAGACCATGTTGTTCAAAGCACTGTCCAGCCTGTCCTTGAACACTTCCATGGAGGGGGTACCCACAGCTGCCCAGACAATATAAAGCCTGCTTCACTGGAACAGTCAAGAGTAGAACTCAGGAATTGCTCATTTTAGGAAATACTTTTTTAAAATTATTAGAAATCAGGAAAAAGCACTGTTATTAAAACTTTAATTTTAATGATTAGAAATGTCATGCAAAATAAGCACTCTAGAGGTTTATGCTGGAGTATACACGAGTTGAGCAGCATGCTAAAAATGCCAGCTGCTTTAAATTTTTCACCAAACAGCTTTTGCAATTTTTATTGTCTTATATGAAGGACAACTTCTATGCTGTCACTTTGCTGCAGAATATGACTATGCATTTCTTGCTATGGGACCTTAACGTAAAAATGCACCATAAGAAGTTATATTACCACTATCTGATATTCAGTTTCAAAATTCATTGCAAAGTGTTTTAAAAAAAAGAAAACAAGACACACTGGTATTCACTGAACTGTGAATTTTCATCAGCCATATTTAAGCTCGAACTTATTTCCATGTTCATAATGAAAGCTAAAATCAGGCTGAACCAGTGTTCCCAGTAAATCAGAAAGGAATCTCCAGCATCATACAATTAAGACTGAAAGTAAGAAACTTGAACCAATGGTTTTAAGAAAGGAATTAATCTAGGCTTCTTCCTTTCACCAGGTTAGATGCTGCTTAGATCAAGGACGCTGACATACACGTGCAAGGAAATCTGTCAAAATACTTAAAGTTTGTTTCCTACCTGACTGTCTAATCCAAGGAATATGAGCATCATGAAGAACAGAGCTGCCCACAGAGGAGAGAGAGGCATCATAGTAACAGCTTTAGGGTAAGCAATGAATGCAAGTCCTGGTCCTGAAAAAGAAGAGGAGAAAGGAAATGGTTTGTACCTGTATGCTGGGTCTGGCTGAGATGCAATTCACTCTTTC
>NW_008599537.1:13735-21727 GCF_000691845.1 Merops nubicus
AGGTTTGGGTTGGTGGAAAGAGCAGCACTGCTAACACCAGCACTGTGCCTGTTCCTGAACAGTGCTTGCACAGCATCACTTCATAAACTGCATCTACCTGGACCCACCAGTTTTCTCACTTTCTCTCTTCCATTTCCCGTCCCCTGGGGTGAGTGAAGTGCATGAACAGCAGTGTGGATGCTTAGCTGTTGGTGAGGGTTAACCTACCACAACTTGATTATTCTTCTACGGCAGATACAAGAAGCTAAATATAAGATTGAAAACCTTGACAAACTTAGCATCACTAATAATCTAAATATTTGGTGATGAGGCTAATGATTAATGAAGCCTTGCTTGGCACATCAACTCTGCCAAAGGTTTGAAGATCAATGGCAAGAGCTGCATCTTGGAAGCCACACATGATGCAAGCCAAGTGTCTACTGGTTTTTGGTTCAAAATCTGCTCTTCATTTTTGAGTGCTGCTGGTACATACCAACAATCCACGGGCTGCATATTTACGGAAACCTTTAAAATGCAACATTTTTGCAATAGCATCAGTAACTTCTCAGATCAGCTAAAATACCTAGCTCCTATTTACCTGAGCTCATTTTTCAGCTGCTGCAAACTCTCATGCTGTAACAGCTTTTACTGAAGCTAGCCAGCTTTTTAAGCAGGGGTACAAAGGCAATATCACAGGGCTAATAAAGGAGTATCTCTGTGCTCCTGCTGCAGTAACTTCAGTGAAGACCTGTCAACACACTTTGCTTTTTCATTTAACACAGTATTTACAAGCTCCTGTAATTTCCAGAGTTGCTGTAGTCTTTTAACATTTTACTCTATAGTTCCTATAATAGTATAAACCAGTTGTCTTGTGAGCTTTAGGAGAAAAGAAATATTTTCCATGAGAGTTATCAGTGAAGCTCTACTCGCTCTGCAGTTTTCCTGCTACCCTTGACTAAATTCATGAGAGTCATTTCTCCATTTCTCAATAGTTCAACATTCTACTGCTTTTCTTTCTAAGCAGTGCTCCTGTTCTTTTTGTTCTGTTGAGTTTTAAGTGATGCTTAAAAGATGTTACATGCACAGAAGTGTTAAAGAGCAATTAACTTTCATCAGATGCCTAACTCCAAGTGATTGTAATGAAAGTTAGATGGTTAAGTTTTCATAGAGTTGGGCCCTTGTGCCTTCATGGCTCAAACCAAGAACTTCAACTGCTATATCTTTTTTCTTTTACTTTTTCTGCAGGGAACAAATGTTTGTGTGGATTTCAGTCTCTTTCATCTGAAGGAAACAGAAAGCTCCTTTCATGAGGATAGAACAACCAAGGTGCTTAACTGAGTAATACATCTCTGTTAAACAATCTTCTGGATGCTCAGCTGGAGAAAGTTTGCGTTACAATAGCTCCTTGAGTTTATGAATTTGGTGCTATACAGAGTAACAACATTTTTCACACACAAATGTATGACTATAAAAATATTTAAGTCTTCTTACAGTAGTTATTCTAATGAGCCAGGTAACAGGTTTTTAGGAGGAGTTTTGCAAAACAACCAAGGTATCCATAAGACAGGGCACAAACTAAGTATTCTGACAGCAACGTCTGGACATTTTTTGTTAACTCAGAAAACTGCTCTTGGAACTTACCTGATTCTGCGACTTCCGCAATGGGCACGCCTTGTTCATAAGCCATAAATCCAAGAACTGAAAAGATAGCAAAACCAGCAACAAAGCTTGTGCCACTGTTCAAGCAGCAGAGCATGATGCAGTCTCTGAAAATATAAATAAAAAACACTGCAGTTGATCTCCAGACCCTGGGTTTCCTTCGTAGACTGAAACATAGAACTAATAGAACCCCAGGCTGCAGGAATGGATGTTAAGTTGCTCATTAAGAGTAAGCTCCCAGCTGATACTATGCCTGAGAGAAATCAGTCAGGCACAGGTGTTTGCAGGAAGATGTCCTCAGAACACCCTCGTTTGTGTTTTAACCAGTTCAATTGCAAACCTGTTGCTACTCATTTTTTTGATAGAATCTTTAAAACATATAAAAATACTGCAAGAACGATGTTAAGAGCAATTTTTCTATAGCAGTCATAATAATGTATTCCAGAGGTTGAAGATGTTCATAAACAACAACAAAAAAATGGTATTTTTATTTCCTGGAAAAAAATCCTATGGTCAGAGCTTGGCTAATTCTGTTCCAGTTATAGTATATACATCCACAGGAAATACAATTCCAGTCTGGTTTATAAACATTTTAAGAAGCTGTGGTGATTAAAAGCATTGTATATAATCTAAGAATTGTTTAGATGCCTAAAAGACTGCCTCACAAGGCAAAGACAGTGTAAGGACACTGATCTCTCTGACTGATGTATCCTACACGTCAAACAATGACAATTACAAGGCCAAGGTGAGGAAATGTTTTGTTTCCCACACAGTGGAAAAGTCACAATAGTAAATCACTTTACAAAAAAAAGGGAAAATACTCTTGCAGAAAGGTGTGATCGTTCCCCAGAGCTCAGTGAAGTATCGTTCATCCTGCTCTCAGACAGCACTTCAGACTTGACAGATGATGAAGTAGCAATGATTTATCATGACAGTCAGTCTTTTAAGACTCTGCTGTGAGAGATAGCTGTGTACTTGAGAAAGTAATAATCTAACCTAGATGCTTGAAAGCAAATTAGGATTCTAAATCACTGAACACAAGGCAAGCCTGTATCTCTGCCAAGCCTATACCTTAGTCTGGTTTATTCCCATCCTACTGCAGCTCCAAAGCAAATCTTTGTGCAAGCTACCTATGAGAAGAAATCTTGTAAAATCCAACAGGTTCTGGGTCCACATCTTTAGTAATGATTCCCACCTTTGTCACAGATTCGTAGTGATTTTTTGAGCATCAGAGTCAATTAATATTTTTGAAGTCCTGGCATATATTCCGGCAAATCATCTTTGGTAATTTCTCTGTCCTGTTGCTTGTTTCATTTGGTATTTTTCTCTCATCAGTTTATTACGCTGAAAGTGAGGTGACCAGTCTAAGCATCTTATTCCTTCATTGGAGAGCCCTGCCTCACACATTCTGTTGCTGACTGTGATTCCCCTGAACATCAGGTACATTCTAAATGGTAGGAAGCAGGTGTATGTACCAACACTGCAGAGTGAGTGACCACCTGAACTATGGCCATTGGGCCCGGGGAGGCTTTGGTGCTCTCTCATCACCTTATCTACAGTTAATTTTAACCATTACCTTGAAGATGTTTTATGTTTCCATAACTATTTCACATTAAAACATGGCATATATAAATTGCCAAAAATTTGTCCAGAAATGAAGACTCAACACAACCATTTGTAGATGAAGACTCAGACATGGACAAGTCAAATAATGTTCACATTTCCTTCGTGCAAGGACTCTAACAATCTTTGTTCAATAGCAGAGGTAAAAAGGTCCTTTAAAATAGTTTCTGAGAAACAGTCAGAATTCTAACCTGTTATTTATTTGCTTTTCATATTGCTTCATGTAGTTATGCATAGCCAGGGTAGTTATACACTTTGGATGTTTTAAAGTCCAGAAGCAATCTAAAAGAAAGCAACTAGGAGCATGGAGTTCTTTATGTTTCTTTATGTTTTGCAGAGAAAGAAAACAAAGAAAAATATAATCTTCCTAGCCCTTCTTCTCAGTGTATTTGAGCACTGAAGTAGCTCTGGAGAGATTCTCACTCCGGCCTATCTCACCTAGAAAAACTGGTGAGTTCAGTGCTGAGAAATTAAAACTAAGTGGGACGAAACTCTGTCGATAAGAGATGTCAGAAAGATGTATTTTTTAATCCTTTAGAAGACAAAAAAGATGCTACTTCAGTGGGATGGATCTGGCTGCTCATCCCTTGTACAACGCTTCCATTTGGAACTGCCTGTTTTCTACAGATAAGATTTATTTTAGATAATACCTGGGCTCTAAATGCAGTCCAAACAACAAGATGATTTCCACCCCATGCCCCCACCCCCACCCCCCCCTTTACTTTTTTTTTTTTTAATTGGTGAATGGGAGCTTCTGGTTCCTAACTACGAGAAAAAAGGTTGATTGCTCCGTGTGCCCCTTCAGAGCCCAAGGGCAAACATGAAGCTAAAGGGGCTTTTCATCATCTCCCATCAGAGAGGTATCTATTCTTTTGATATAACACAGCCATGGCTCCATCATTTTCTTCCCCAGTTAGAAAGTCACAGACTGAACATTCAGTTCTATGGTGACCTAGCAATGTTTCCTGTCCTAACAAAAACACCACCTCCAATTTTAATTTCCATCTTTTATCCTTGCAGGAATTCCACTAACCCCTCAATTTCTGTATCTTTCCCTTAGATAGAAGTATATAACCTGTAGTTCAGGTTTTTTGCTGCTATGGGGAGAAAAGTGAGAAGGGAATCTGGACCCCTTGGTTGTGAAACCAAGGAATTTTAAAAGACGAATGCCCAAGAACTAGTATAAGGAGAACATGAAGTTTATCTAATTCTCCATCCATTTTTTATAAGCATCCTTGGTAGGGAGTCATCAGAGCCTGACTGAAGCCCAGATTGATTTCACATGAAAGGAAAACTTCAAATTTTTATGAAAACTTCACATTCTTCCAAATTAATGTCCTGCCAATCACCTGAATAATTCAGGATGTGCTTCCTTTATCTTCTCCTGCCTGACAGGCAGGATACTGCTGAAAATTGATTCTGCCTTCGTTAAGGAACTTCTCTGATTGGAGAGAAGAGCCCACGGAGCCTTTTGCATCCCTCCAGTTATTTCCAATTTCCTTTCCTCTTTTCCTCTTTGACTAGAAGATTAACAAAGGACATATCTGCATTTCTTAAAAGCTTTGTGAATTTATTGACCACATGTGACATCACTCATTTATCTTCTGTGTCACAGTGGCAACACGGAAGCCAAATAACCCCTTATTTGTACATGGGGTTCATATACAAAAATCATCCTGCTGAGGTGATAAATCATCATAAAATAAAATAAATCATATAAAAATCATCCAGCCTCCAGTACAAAGGATGGGTGCTGTGGAAGCACATGGGTTTTGCCCTTGTGGGGAATGTCACGGTGTCTGGTAGGGAGCTGGGTCATTTGTGCAAGTACAGAGCACAGGAAGCAGGAACAAGAACATTTTCCTCTTCTGTCCACAGAGGTTGTCTGAAGACAATCCATCCCTTTAGAAGGTCTGGCTGGATTAGGAATTCTTAACTTGATAAAAATTAGAGGAAATATCAGTACACCTTTCTTTTATTTATGTGGGGAAAACGCTGCCTGCTGATGCTACAACCATTACTTTCATCTTTTCATAAGAATTACTTTTGACACAAACTGTTGTAAATCCAGGGAGGCTCTATATTCATGTGTTACAGTGAAAGATAAAGTAAGAACAATAAGAATTCAATTCCTATTCAAATATGTGATTTGTCTGCAATTAGTTTACAACGTTAATGAATTAGATCAAGTTGCTAATAAGAAAAAAAACATGCTTATAGATTTTCCCATTTCCCACTAAAATACCTCATGTCATTATTTTCCACTGCAACTTTCCATTAGAAAAAGAAATTCAGCAAAACAGAGTGCAAAAAGAGTGGACATAGATGTTACAGTCAGACAATATACTGTGGGCATTGCAAGAGGTGAATCCATAGCTTGATTTGAATATTTTTAAATACTAGTTAGAATAGTAATTTCATTTGGCTTTCCACAGCATAGCTGTTTTTGTCTTCCCCTGTTAACAACCCTCTTTAACTCAGCTGCTTTCTTGCAGTTAACTTCTGTCCTACCCCCTTCCTCAGGTTTCTTGGGAATCATACTTCAGGACACAATCCAACCTGCCCTATTCAGGAAGTACGTGAAAATGTTTTGTTGAAGTTGTGAAGCTTGGATTCAGTGTTCTGTTGTAACTATTCTGCTGTAGCATCTTGCTCAGAAGCTTTAAAAGAGAGCTGTTACTGTTTTTTACAAGCTATGCTGCTAGGGTCAGAAGAAAAGAAGGAAAATTACATAAGCTATCTGATCACACATCAAAACTGTTTTTTTGTAATGACTTACAAAATCACAGTAAAAAGATTACTTCAGTCCTTCAGGCAGTGACAGAGTAGTTTCTAGATGAGATGCAATGGAAATGAAATAATAAAATCAGAGAGAAAAGGAGCAGTACCTTTGTTAAAGCATCAGTGATTATGCTCATTAGGGAGGACTTTGATTACCACTGTTCTGTAGGGGTGTTCATTGCCCTCTGTTGGGGCATATTTATCGGTAGTCTGAAAACAGCATCAATCAGCACCAAAGCCTGGGGGGGGACTTACAGTACGCAGCAAAAAATGTTGAATTTTGGCTGTCATAGCCAAGCAAAGAGTTACTTCTGTTGTTGCTAAGTTCCTGTGCATGTTTAGAAGGCAGAGAACCCTTCACTGCCACTGGACAGCTCTGCAGATGTTCAGCTTGGGGACAGATTCCTGCTTCTGTGTTTTCCAGTATCCCAAACCCTTCTCTATCTGGAAGGTCCTACTTTTTACTGTTTCTCTGACAGAAGAGTAAATTTTTGCTAAGACATTAAAAGTAGAAGGCACTTCCTAAAACTGTCTCCTGAAGTCTCCAATTAAAACTGTAATTAAGAATTGAAATCCTTACACTTCTGGGGGTTTGAGCATGGTGTGTCTGGAGTACTTTTGCTTTTGGACTTTTGGTATTTCCTTTACAGAAAAAGGAAGTTTTAATTCTCTGTCTGGAGATTATAATGAAGTCCATACAATCAAATTGTCATTTACTGTCTTGTGTTAGAGGCTCTTGAACAGCAGGAAAACTAGTTCAATAACTACTGGTGCCAGAAGAAAATAGTATTCCTATTCCTGCCTGTGCCAGTAAAATGGAATGAGGATTTTGTGTCATACCCTTTTGACATTGATTCAGGAAAGACTAAAATCTACTGAAGTCCTTAGCAATTTCTTCACTGATTTCTGCAAAGATAAGCAATGAAATGCTATCTATTTCTTCTGTGCTCTGATTAGGAGCCAGTAAACTATGGGGAAAAGTGACATTCAGAGTGCAGAGCAAACTCAAGCGAGCTTTAATACCAATTTTATGGTAGGATTTTTTTTTCTTTTTCTTAGCAGATATACTTTATACAATGAAATCTTGCACATAAATGCCACTGTACATGTATGAAAATCTCTATATTATAGATGGGTGGGGTTTTTTTGTGTGTGTGTATACTTTTGTGTACTGAATGGCTTCTGAAAGTGTCAGACATGACTCAAAGGGATGAAAACACCAAATTTCAGAAAAGACCTCTGAAATACTTGTAAGAAACATTGTAGATCTCTATTCTACAAAAGCATGTGCTTATGATTAACAGCTACAGAAAAAGGAGAGTGCTTCTGAACAAAGCCATGCACGTGGAGACTTCCATCACTGAAAATAAATGTGAAAACAGAGTGGGAAATCTTACCTGTAGCAGTTGTTATTATAGTTGTTGTAGCTTCCCAGGGCTGTCAAGCACCCCAAGCAGATCGCATAAGAGAAAAATATCTGTGTACCAGCATCCACCCACACCTGAAGACAAAAAGTAAAATGGAGTGGTTAAAAAAGGCCAAGAAAGAATCACCTCGATGCATATTTTGAGTGCCAATTTGCAAAGGGAACTGTGTGAAGTGATAGTCTCTGGAAAACCTTCTATAAGTCACAACCTTAAACCAAATATGCTGAGTTAATTTCCCTTCTTCTTAACAGTCATTTGATCAAAGAGTAATCCAGCTGGTCTTTACAGGTTCAACTCAGTAGAAAGAGAGACAGAATTTCTGGAGAGGAACTTCACCCAGTATAAATTCCTCAATGGTTTTATTAACTCTGGAAGGTGTTAATAATTGCAACCTAAATAGAATCATCTTCATTAATCTTATTCTCACTTGATGATTGTTTATTTAAATTTAAAAATTTAGTGTGAAAAAATACTCTAAAGCCAAATTACATTGTTCATGATAATAAATTAAGCTGGGGAAAGA
>NW_008599537.1:21758-30648 GCF_000691845.1 Merops nubicus
AAGGAAAGAGTTTTTTTAGTAATACTTAATGGCCCCAATTATGCACCAGGACATGGTTATTCTGGTTGCTGCATAATTAAGAAATAAAAGTTCTGTAGAGCTTAGTAAGTAGCTTTAAAACAGCATTATGGTAACATTTATATCCTAATCCTGAAGTGCTGGAAATATTAAATTCTAAATCAGAGAAAAGGGGAAAAAAAAAAGGAAGCATTGAGCTGACATAGATTATTCTCCTCACAACTCATCTCAAAACATTAACAGTTCATTTAATTTGACTAGAATCTGAGTGTGTTATTACTGGAGGTGAATATACTCCTTTAACTCTTGATTTTGCCACAAGAGCGAGGTGAAGAACCCACATCTAGACGGCTGCACTATTATTTCCAATCCAATAAATTCTGACTCCTGGTTTCCTGGGATAAATGAGTTCAGTAAGATTTTCCATTTTCTTAAAGCAGAGCAACCAAAGTGCTTTTTTGAGAAGGAACAAAAGACTGACTGATAACCAGAGGCAATAGCTGTGTAGCCATTAGCTACTCTAAGTTTGAGACAAAGAAGTAATGCAGGTAATGATTTCAAGACTAATAACAGTAATACTAATAATAGTAATCAAATACTCATAAATATATGAAGGGTATGTATTTGTTTTACACGTGATGAAGTGAGACCTTAGTCTCTGGAGTTGCTTTGAGTTTTTCTGTTTAGGAATAACATTAAGATCACATTTGATTTGCATCAGTGGCTTAAATGGTTTCATTGCTGTCATGACGAATAAGATACAGCTGATTACATCTCAAAGTTTCACCACTTGGTAAGGGAAAAAGTGCACAGAGAAAGCCTTTTGACAGACAGGCTCTTTAACGAGATCGGAGGCTCCCAAAAAGCTGTAAGTAGCATAGGTCAACTGAAAATGCATGGTCTTCTTAAGCACGAACAAAAGCTAGGAAACTGGATCAGCACATCCAGAATCTGCCCTTTCCTTCCATTTCAGTTTTTGCACAAGGTATTGTTGCGGTGCATTGTATGGCCCTTAGATGAACAACAGCCTTTCCTGTTGGCAGGAAAGGCAGCACCACAGAAGTCTGGTTGTTCCTTGGACAGTGAGTCCTAGTTGAAACGGGGGCAAAGAAGAATTGTACTCTGAAGTAAGAACCTCCAGAGCTGCTGAGGAAGAGGAGCAGTGAGCACATCCCTCTGGAGGTCCTGTGTACCTAGTTAGACAAACAGATAAAATTCTGGCCAAAAGTGATATTATTTTCTTGAAATAAAGTGATTTTTCTCTAAAGACCATGACATTCGGCAGTGCTTCAACTTAAGAAGTGGCAAACACATTATGAGAAATGTGTTCTGTAAGCAAATGTTCACATATACTATAAATGTTGAATCAGATTGCAGAGCCCTTTGGTTTTGTTGCACTATATGACATCAGTCTAAAAATTCCATCAGAACTTACAGCTAATGTTTAAACAGAAAGGAGGAAGAAATTTTATTTACTGAATGGAGTAATAGAATCATTAAAACTTCTTTTGGGTTGTATACTCAGATAAGTGACACTTCATTTGTGATGACCATTAATATTTCAATTTCAGGTTTTTGAAACAGCAAAAACATCTACCACTGATCAAGGAAGTGGCAAAGGGAGATAAATTTAGAAACCACAGATAGATTTCTCGGTAGATGGAAAAACATGAGAGGTGGACTAACTGCTGGATTTCTGTCACAAGCCAAGACACGTCAACATTTTGAAGCCATGCAGTTGATACCACAGATCAGTTCTTCATATTCTTGCTCCCCCCACCACTTGACATTTATTATCAGACTGCAGTTTGTTTGTGGCTGGGGAATTTGCTGAGGTATGCAAATTATTTATTAGTCCAAGTCATACACAGTCTTAATCATTCCTAAATTGTACCTCAGGAGAGTTGTTCTCATTAGAACTTCTTGTGGCTACAGATGGACTCTTGTAGACATCACTCCCAAATCCAGGTGTCACCCCATCTCGCTCATGGCAACAAAAGCATTATGAATTGTTCCTGAGAGCGCTGGATTTGCAGTGTTTGGCTTAGACTAGAAGCTGTAACATTTTCTTAGTACATGGAATGAAGGTAGCACAATTCTCCACAACAATGAAATTCTGAAGGACAGAGACAAAGAAAATGTTGCCAGTTTCTCCAGAACCAAGGGTTCTGGAGCCAGCAGCTGCCCAAAAGCCTGGGACAAAAGGGGTATGTTTTTTTCTGAAATGAGATGGGGCTTGATTTGTTTCTAGCATGGGTAATTTCCAGACGAAAGGACCTGTACCAGAGAACATCCTGTTCTTGCTTTATAAACTTTGTACCTTGAAAATCCTTTGGTTAGTAATAATTAAGTCAATTCAGTAGTGTGCATTCATAAATTTGGGGACTGAGAGTGTTTTATAGTCTTTTGTTAGTTCCTACTTTAAAAGTTGGAACTAAATGTTTCTTACTACTTTTTTCATCCCATATTAAAAATGTTTTCAAGCCAAAACACAATTAAAATTAAAGCACAAACCCTTTGTTTATTATATATAAAAATTTAAAAAAATCCAAATGCCCAATAACAGAACTGTTGTATCTACTGTGCTTACATTTTTCCACCCACGTCACAGACATTTTCTAGGCATGTGAGGTCCAGTGCCACGTTAGCCACAGCACAGGCAAATGAGAAGAATGCAAACGCCCACTCAGAATGCAGCAGCACAGCTCTTGCTTTGACTCCTGGGAGAAGTAACTCTTGCTGGCTAGGAAGAAGGAGCTATTCAAGGAGCCCGTGTGGTAAAGCTTTGGTTCCAAGGAGAGAAGGCAAAGTAAACAAGCCTCAGCTTTCTGGCACTGCCTGCTTTCCCCAGGGAGAAATAAGGCATATAGTGGAGATTTGGAGTCTCTCTTCTGAGTGGGAAGGGGAACAACAGAACCATCTGTGCCATGATCCCCCTTTGAGGCTTTCCTATGCTTTGTGTTGCAGCTTTCCTGACTCTCACCATTACCTCACAAGCAGTGGTCTCTGCTGTGTCCTCCTGATAACTAACTTACATTGTTACAAACGTAATTCCATAAAACAGAATAAAAAAGAACATTTTTTTACAAAAAATGGAAAGCACTGTTTTCCAAAGGACAGCTCTCAAATGCAACCAACATCCAGCTCTCAGGTCTGCCTAGGTAACCTTAATTTGGCCACCTTCTGTGTAGGTCTAGGACATGTTCTTCATTTACATGACTATTCATCTCTCTGCCCTGGGAGATGAATTGAGGTACTCAAACAGAGGATCCTGTTGTCTGAAGGATCCCTTGCCTCTTTTGTTGCCATGATTGTGCATGCAATGAATGAAGAAGGCTAAAGAAGGAAGAAGGGGGATGTGCTGTAGTGAAGACAACAGCATACTACTCTGGATATTTAGATTCTTTTCATGTCTCTACTATAAAGTTTCTATGTGACGTTATATCCATAAATCACTTGAACCAGCCCTTTCTCAAATGTTCATTAAGTGGGTAGTCCTCATTTAATGGCTGTCTAAAGTGAAGTACAAAATGACTGAATGTTCACTTGTTGCAACCAAGTTGGATGAAAGCCATGTATGGAACAAGTGAAAAAAAAAAATAGAAAAACAAATTAAAAACAGAATAAAAAACCAAATCTACCAACTTTGAATTGAAAATCCCCAAAAGACTGGTAGCCTCTTATTTTAGTCTCACTATACATCACTTTACATCAGTAAGATGAGGTCATGCCATACACTGAAAACACAATAGCCAAGGTTTATACAGCACATGGACAAGGCAGAAATAAATCACTTTGAAAGGCTGCACTGTTTTTGGTGATGGTAAAGGTCTGAACAATACACAGCGTATTTACAGGGCCAACCAAGGAGTGAAAATACACAAAATACTGTTCCAAAATGAGCTTAATTGACACTGTACCTGAACAAAACAGACCTTGGGGAAAACCTGTTAGTGCTATTTATAACTTCCAAAATGCATGGAACAAAAATGAACATTGCTCACCTGAAGGATTACCATTAGATTACAGGTTTTTCTCTAACTATGTAGATTCCCTTTACTTTCCGTGCTCTGTAAAGCTACAGTAGAGAATTACAGAAAACACAACTTTGGACAGCTGGGCAGCCAATGCCTCCAATGCTGCCTTACCAGAAATGTGCATCCCAGACTGTGACAGCCTCATGTAACACGTGTGGTTACATGTACATGTGAGTTGCACCCAGCAGACTCGTGTCTTCCCAGACAGCTACACTGACAAATTCCCCATGCTGGAACTGGGAAACCACAGAGATCAGGATCTCTGGGGATTCCTGCAGCAGCCTCTCTCAGGAAGGAGCCCTTGTCCCTGTGATCTCCACTATCAAAGAACTGGGAGAATATTTTTCACTACTTAAGGCCATATCTCGTTCCAGAAGTCCTTTATTGCTCTTAAAGCAAAGCAAACACTGCCACACAACTATTACGGAATATTCCTGTGACTGCAGGAAACATCTCCCAGGATAAAGTGATTTTAACTGGCACATCTATGAGCTTTTTGAGTCACGACAAACAGCTGCATGTAACTCAAGAGGTGTAAATTTTTTCCACGTCTGGGGAGCACAGGAGAATTAAGTCATTATTTTCAGTCTGATCCTCCTAAAAGGTATGTGGTTTTAAAAAATATATATCACGTAGTCAACTGAAAAGCTTCATTTTACCTTTCATATTTGTATCCGTTGTACCTCTCTGCCTATTTGTCTAGAGAAAAAAATCAAGATGCTTAAAATGCAAAGTAAGGATGTTTTGAGCAGAAGTGGGAGAGGTTGGTTAAAAATGTGATACTCAGAAGTGATGTTTGTGGCAGGTTATAAGTTCAAACCCACAGCCAGGTATCTCACACCTCAGCACCTGGGCCATGGAGGAAGACCTGGGTAGACAAGCTCTTGGGATAAACATGTTTTAGTGGTGACCTGGCTCTGTTGGGCTAATGATTGGACTTGATGATCTCCCAACCTAGAACAATTCTATTATTATAATTCCCATAGAACAATTCTATTATTATTCCATTAAACTAAAGGTATATGATGTTTCTCTCTCTTCCCATTACCTTTCCCATAGTCTACAGCTGACAGATCTGCCAGACATTATAAACATGTTTGTTAATATTTGTACCCAACACACTTAAGTTTGCTTCCTTGAGTGTTTCTATCAAAATCCAGGGAATTAATTTCATGCTAGCGTCCGAGCACTGACTGAAATATGCATCCCAGCGGTGTAGTTTCATAAATATGCAGTTTTTTCCTTTTTTTTTTTTCTCATTCTTAACAGTGTGATTGAACACTCACTTCAGCTGCCCAGCTCAAAGTATTCTTATCTACAGGGTGGTTAATGACAATTCCATAATGAAGCGCTCTGTCTGAGAATACGGGAGATCTCATAGACGAGTTAAATGCTGTGCTCACTCTTTAAAACATGATGTTCCAAATGTTGGTAGTCATTTATTTCCCATTTTATCAGAGAATAAGCAATCACTTCTGAATTTTCTTTTAATTTAAATTATTCATTACTTTTTGATTCATCTCAGCAGTGTTTGTATTTTAAAAAGCAGTTTGCCTTTGGTTTCAAATAAGAATTTTAAAAAGAAAACCTGTGCTTTCAGGATATAATAGATGAAATTTTATGGTGCAGACATAGAACAGTTGCAGACCTTTTTATCAGTTAGACTGCCTGAATAAAACAAACTATTCCCAAACAGACTTAAATAGGACGTTACTAGACTTTAAGTCCTACACATCATGACAGGTTTAGTGTTCACGTAGCAGTGTCTCTCACAATATGCGGGGAGTGTGCAGAAAAAGTAAAAACCTCATGTCAGCTACAGAACTTCTCTACCTGTACTAGATTGCAAGGTTCAGCCTAGAATTAGTCATCTAGCTGGCTTCCGAAGCACATGCTTTGATGGGTCTGTGGTCCCAAAGCATGGTTTACATCCCAGCCACCTGGGAGTCAGTCAAGCTCTCTGGGTATTTCATGTATTGTAAAAGGCAAATTCAAGGAACGGAGGTGTTGTGGTTTGAGGCTTGGAATGGGGGCGTGACCTTCCAGCAACTGGGAGGACCCCGGGTGGGGGTGAAACCATTGTATTCCCTCCCCTTCCCACACACACTCTGATAAGAGGCAGGGAGTGGTTTTTTGTTTCACTCCTGCCTTGGAGCTCAGAGAGGAAAGTTCTCCTTTCACTTCGTGGGACCCTGGAACCATTTCTGAGGGTTTTGTATATTTTATCTTTTGTATTATTCCCCTGATCTTTATATATATTATTTTCCTTACCCCCCTTTTTCGTTTTCTGTTCCTTGTTGAACAATATACTTCATTTTTTTTAAAAGTGTCTCTCTCTCTCTCTCGAGGGAGTGGGGGAGAGGCGAGTACATAGTTCTGTTCCGTGTGGGTCCTGCCCTGAACCCCTTTTTACACGGAACCAGGACAGGAGGAGACCCAAAAGGAAGAGACTAAACCAAGATCTGAAAAAATAAAACCAAAATCCATATGCAGTGTAGAAAAAAAAGAAGAGAAGATGGACAGGAAACAGAGATAAAGATCTTAGCTTCATGTCTCAGGAAAAAGTACAGTACATTCTCTCATCATCATATAGGTTTAGAAGAGACAGGGCTGTAAGAAATTATAAAAAATGTGAAGAGTACCCCCGCCAGACATGAAAGAATTAACAACATGTTTAATTATGAGCTCTAATAGAATCTTTCACAGAATCAAACCATTTCAAAAGAATCTGCCAGCTGCGGCCCTAACCCAGGCTGCCTTCCTCTCCTGCTGCCACCTGAATCAGGCAGGAGTGTTTAAGGGACTGCCACCTTTGGGCTTCCCAATGACAGCTCCCAGCACTGCTACAACAGATCAGAATAGGTCTAATAAAGTCTGACATAAAACTGAAGATAAACCAAAAATATATGCTCAGCAAAATACGATGAAAAAAATACTGTTTCCAATGACTTTTGGAAAAAAATAGAATCCCTATTTCACCCTGTCCTTTCATCTCAGATAGCTTTTCCTACCAGTTCCTCGTTACAGACTGCTTTCAGCCACTACCTAACATACTTGACTGAACAGGAGCTGAAACCAAGCTGGCCTTTCTCCTGTAACTCCACAGAAAAACAGCAGGTGCTCCAGCTCTCAGCCTACACATGCAATGCAGAGGACAATCAGACGGATAGATGCTACTAAGACAACCTGACCTTGTTGCAAGGTCAGACTGGGACCTTTTTCTTTCCTCTCATGATCAAGAGACCTTCATTTTACTTTGGCACCAATAAAAAGAACTGTGATGGTACATATGAAACCAAAGTGACTCAGCTATATTAAATGAAGCAAACCATGCCCGTACATAATGGTATGTTTTTCCTGCACATATACTCCAGGGCCACTGGACTCTGCTACACAAAATAATATTTTGATATTGAGGACATAGAGAGCACATAGTTGCCACTGCCACTGGAAAGAGCCATGCGGCCTGAAGTTTCCTAGGCAGTGAGATCTAACATTTTTTATCTGCAAGACTATTTTTCCAGTCTTGGATCCCATGCTTCTTAAGTAAATGACAGCATTGTGTCAGTCTGGGTGGCACGGAGCAGCACGGAGTCCCCAGGCAGGTGCAAAGGAGGAACTTTATTTACAAAAAAAACGGCCTTTTTATGCCACTACTCAACCATTAGTTTACATACTTTTTAGGCACAACAAACCCGCTTTAACCAACCACCAAACACCACGGTGCAAACACACAGCATGCCTCGTCTCCTCTATTCTAGCTGAGTCACTCTCCCAGAGCCCTCCTCCGCTTAGCCGAAGTCACAGGCCGGAGCCGTGATGATACCAGGCCTTCCCTTACAAAGCTGTATATACACAGCATTATCACTAAGATGGACTTCTGAGTTCACTAAGAAACTAAGATTTATTCTACTCATTGAAGTCTGCCAACACAGTGTAGGGTAATGTGCAACTATAAAAAACACTCCAAGAACATTTCTTAAATTGCTGTTTACTGCATTCCTTTGCTACAAGTTACATTTTTATGAATATATAAATTCATCTTCTAAGAAAAATTATAAGATAGGCAGTAGTAGAGGACTGAGCATTTTACCTCTGATCTTATTCCAATTAATTTTTTTTCTAGCTTTCTCATTATGAAGAACATTAAACTACATCACGAATCATTATGTTTGGCAAGGTGTCACATAGCTGATGATAGCAGAGAGCAGCAGGATGGTAAGTAAGCTGCTCTATGAAGGCTGGATACATAAACACTGCAAGGAGAGCAACAAGTATGTGTGGGGGACAGGATATGCTGATTTGTTTTGTTGGGATTTTTTTTTGTTTGTTTGTTTTTCCCCCATTTCCTATGTTCCTTGTATGCTAATCAAGATAAGAACATTATACATTCACATGGCACCCCACCAGAAAAGGCAGACAGATTAATTTTAGATATTTTCAGTTTCAATGCAGAATGCTCTGTTGAGCAGCTGTAGAAGAGGCCAAACCAGCTACATCTGCCCCAGAAGCCAGGAATGTGCAGCGGTTTTAGCTGCAAAAGGTGCAAAAACTTCTACTCTGGACAATTCACTGCCATCAACTGAAATCTCTGCTCAAAGACATGAAAATGAATGAGTTTTCATTTATTCTCTAGCCACTCTATCATAATCAACTGAATTATTTTCTTCAATAGCAGCTAACACAAAAATCAGCTGAATGTCTGTGCTATGCAACTCCACAAAAGACATTTTTCATTTCATACTTGGAAGTACTCTTCTATTCTCAAAAACAACCCAAACACTTAGAAGATGCAGACATTCAAAGTGAATAAATCCATTCCTTGCATTCTGCTC
>NW_008599537.1:30679-49101 GCF_000691845.1 Merops nubicus
ACTTTTTCCTGATAATATATCTTACTCCTATGAATCATGGAGAGAAAAATCAAATAGGGAAAAATACCTTTATTATTTTAATTTTTCCCACATAATTAAGTTATGCAATTATTTTAACTGTATAGTTTCTCATGTTTGACTTTAAAATAGCAGGAAAAAGATTGATTTTATAATCTTGGTATATGTTTAGTTTAAAAAAATAAAAATTGACAAATCTTTTCAATAGAGTTAGTGGGAAAAAAAGAGAGATTTATTTAGAAATCAAACAAAAACCTTTCTCACAAAATTAAACCAGTTAAGCCCCATTAGGTCACAATGAAAAGCTTTTTGCTGACTAGGAAAATATAACTTCCTGCTTGAAATCAAAATCTTGGAACAACCAGGGAGCAAAATAGACTGCTGCAATGAAGTTTTTAAGTAACTTTTCAGAGTATTATTTTAAATAAAGACAAGGCTTAAAGCTTCTAAGAACATCTATAAACACCTGCATAATAAAACATCCTCAAATTTGCTGTATCAACAAATTCTCATTCAACACTGGTTCAACATAATTCTGATATAATTATATTCCATTAAATATACTCCTTTAAAAGAAAACTTTCGATATCTAAAGTTACCCATTCTACACTTACTGGACCTAACCTTGCTAGCTTTGTGATGTAGAAAAAGAAGATTATAAATCAGACTTTTCACTGAAAATATGCCCATCCCAAGTCTCCTTGAATGTGGTGGCTGTTTCATAGAATCATCAAGGTTGGAAAAGACTTCTAAAGATCATCAAGTCCAAGTTTGTTCAGGCAGTCATCAATGTACAAGAGAGTTTAGCATCATGTTTTACAAGTGAAGCACAACTCTTCTAGGCTTATCCAGATGGCAAGAAGAGTACTAAAATATTCCTCAGTTATCTCCACGCAGCCTAAGTCAGCTCCAAGGAATGGTGGCTGAGGACAAAGCTGGGGTCCCTGTGTGCAGAAAAGGAAAGTGAAAAACCTGCTGGATCCAAGCATGCTGGCACCAATTGTGTCACCTAAAGTAAATAAGCTCTTTACCCCTTGCCCCCGTCCCCAGATGCCTCCCTGGGAAAAGAAAAGAAGAAAGAAAAAGAAGGGCTAATAAAAATTATCTTGTTACTCTCTCAAGTCAGTGGAAAATGTCATTAAATGGGAAGCTAAACCAAAACAAAATACGAACTGTGGCTTGTGGAGAAGAAGCAAAAAAAAAAAAAAAAGGTTGAGTTTTGGATACAGGACTTAGTTTGTTTCTGAAGTTTACTACCCAGGGTTTTTTAAACAACACAGCTTCTGAAAGCAGAGCCTTCATTAGAGCAGGAAAACACAACTTAAACGGCCAGGCAGAAAATGGCTGAATTAAGCTCTTTTTTCCCTCTTTTTAATGGTAGTGATTCTCAAAAGATTTAAAGTAGGTTAGGCAAATAATAAAACAGCTATGTTTCTAGTGTCTACCTGACAACAGCTTTTGTAGAAGTGAATAATTACATGAAAATCACTTCCTTTCCACCTCTATTTGGGATTTCTGTGGGTTGCTAGGCAGTCTCTCTCCTACCTTCTGCTAATGTTACTTACAGACGGGATGAATACAGTATATTCATCAGGAAAATGGTGAGCTGAGGGGGAGAAGGACCTAAATACTTGAAGTTCTGTTTATTCATTGCTGCCTTTGGAGACCAACACTATAGCTCAGATTACTTTACACATATTTAAATGCTAATTTTCCAAGGCATAATTGTTAGCCAAGTACCACCCTGTTAAAATGGAACAGGAGCTTCCCCAATACAGGAGCCACACCAGTAATATGTTTCTGTGTTGCCAGCCAATGTTGAAAGTCATTTGCTGGAGAAAAGCATTCTGAGGTTCCTTCTGGGACTTAATGGAAGAATTCTTTCACTCTGACTGCTTTTCATGACTGAAATAACCTCTCTTATGAGAGTGGCTTACGTACCTGACCTCCTTAACCCTAAAGTTAGGAGGTATCTTGATTGACTTGGCAAAACAAGCAGCCACAAATTGCTGTTGTACTTCCCTGTTTGTATAATCACGAGTGCCCTCATAATGGTTAGGGTGTATGGTTACTAAATAAGAAATGAGCATTATCCAAAAGTCACTCTTTTCAGAGTGCTAGCTGATGTAGCTAGGGGCTTGGATACTCATTTCAGGTAGCAGGTATGTGTGTGGGGTTGTGGGAAGGGCAGTGAACCAAGTGCAAGGCTTTGTGGGTTCTTAAAAAGTGTCTTTGATTTCCAGACTCTGATTTCAGTCTCCTGAGCGTGCAATTCACTTTGATTGTGGACTTGTCTGTTGACATCTTCAAAGGTACCTCACTCAGCATAGTGCAACAGGAGACAGGAAAGAGACCAGAAGCTTTGACTTCCCAGTCAGCGTATGCTGATGACAGGATTCAAATACACAAACCAGGACCCCAGTTAAGAGAAATCCCAACCTAGCAAGAGCTAAGGAACTAAACTTACTGATGTGCATCATTATTTATTATTAGTTTCTTACCAACTGTCACCTTAACTTGGTTAATATTTGAGGACAGCTAACTGCACACCCCATGTGCCCCACACAACTACACAACTTTCCTTCCAAATTTAACATCATTCGAGAATCATAGGTTAGAAAAGACCTCTGAGAACATCAGATCCAATCATCAATCCAACACTACCATGACCACTAAGCCCTGCCCCAAAGTCATGTCAGAAACAACAGAAAGTACTAACTACCAGCTGTGAATATGTTATTTCACTAAACTGAAGTACAGTGAACTTATTTATGAAAAGACCAATCTCTGTCTCCTACTTCACCCGCACTCCAAAAGGTAGAAGTCTTAGATGCATTTATGCTGGGATGCTTAGTTATCTACCCTGTTTCTAACCTGCATTTCCAATTGGCATCTCAGACTTCAAGAGGGCTCTGAATTCCAGGATGTTGAATACTCAGGTGACTTTGGTTGTCCACAGTTGTAGACCTGAAAGCCTGTAGTTTCTGCATGGTGTTGTTACCACCATGACAACTTGGAGACCTGAAGACTCAAAAGAACGCCTGGGCCGCTACAGGAGTGGCAACGCAGGCAAGAGCATAGTCTAACCTATGAGTTGTCCCATTGTCTTTACATAGTATCATTATGGTTGGAAGAGACCTCTAAGATCATCAAGTCCAAGTTTTGGCTGCAAATGATGTAAAAGGAGACGATTAAGGCCATGAAAACACCTCTTCGGGTTACCAGGGTCAAAGATTTAGTCTGTCAGAAAGAGCAACTGGAGGTCTGTAAAATAGCATTATCAAGGCATAACCCTTTGGAGTGGCTCTCTCCAACCAATATCATATTAGTTTTCTTATCCTGATCATCCAAGAAATGTAAAGGTATGAAAGAAATAACAGATGGCTCTCTGATGAGACTTCTTAAAGAAATTACTTTGATTTAATAGCACCAACTTACCATATGCCTTTCTTGATTTATTCTGTGCAGATACACAAAATCCCAGGAATAATTTTCATAGGTCTTTCCCCATATTTAGAGAAGAAAGAATCTAACAAAAGAACAGATACTTGGCCAGGCTTATCCTTATCTGAAAGTCAATACTAACATTCTGACTTTGCCCTGAGGAAAAATCCCATCTACGATGGCAGTTAGAAGTCCAAGAATTTCTCTAAACCATCTTTATGACAAAACTTGCTTTCATTTAAAGCAAATAGCTCCAACAGTTGCCTAGAATGCATGTAAGGAGAGAGTTATCTCATAATATAGGATTGCCTTTAGAATATATACCAGTTTTCCATTACTTTAATTCTGGAATGTAAGGTGAGGAGATGGCTGACGGTATGAGATACTTAAAATATGCGAGACACATCACTCGTATAAAAACATCCATGTTCCTATAATGAATATGATTCCTCAGGAAAAATAGTCACTGACTAGCTGGAAAAGTTCTTTTGTGTCTGAGGGATAAGAAATGAAAACTGTCTTCAGTAGATTCGTAGCTTAAATTTGAGAATCTGACCATCAGGAAACCTTTTTAAACAGGAGTTGATAAGAGGCAAAAATATAACAAAATCCCAATATCACTTGGGAGCAGCACCTGTGTTTCCAGTGACTCCTGTCTTGTAGCTGCCTACCAAATGAATGTAGAGTTCAGGCGGGCAGGATGGTCCTCATCACTCCATCACTAACTGCTAGAGCATCCACATGCTCCAGTTGTGCTGCATAGCTCTTCTGTACCAGCCCTTAAAGGCATCAGAGGTTCTGCCTTCCCATACACTTCTGCCATACAAACCTTCAGGGATTTGCAAAGAAGAGATTTTTTTTTTTCTTTCCACGCATGTTATGAAAGAGCACAAAAAAAATAGCCATGACTTTTCTTCCTTTTCTCAACAGACAGTTTCTTTTCAGTGTTCTACACCAACCTTTACCAGGTCTTTTTAAGGACATATTTGGGGATTGAGGTATACTTAATCTCATTTCCTGTAAGTGATAAATAAAGATGCTCAATTTTTTTTTTAAATAAATGCAGGAAGTGCAGTTAACTAATTGCTATAAAATGAGGCTTTTAATTAGTGTTTCTCTTTACCTACTAAAACTCAAATGCTCTCAGAATGAGATATTTGGCTTCTCCCACATACAATGTAATGCCTGTGGATCGTCAAAGGAGTTTCAAACTATTTAGACTCAATGGCATTGAGAGATTGATGAGAGAAGTCATGCTCACTAATTTCTGAAGTGTTTTGAATCCATCAAGATGATTTTAAGGTCTTCTTTCTTCAAATATTCCATTTGCATCTTTAAGGTCCCTTCCAAGTCAAACCATCCTATGATTCTACAAGTGGTCAGAAATGAGGGCTCTGGGATTGGTTTGGTTTTTAGGGGAGGGGATGAGGCAGGAGTTCAGGCAAAGGTACTATGGTTCCATATTCTTTCAGCAATGTGATCATTTCAAGACACCTAAATGCTGTTATGGAGCTGCTTGGCTGTAATACCTCAGTGACAAAACAAATCCTTCTCTGATAGATTTTCTCTTTATGCTTGTAACTTTAAGATTCTCATTCACCACCTTTGAAGCCTGAGGAGCACTGGAAATATTAAACACCGAATTTAACCCTGATCACAAATACTTTAAACTAAAAAAAAAAAAAAAAAAAAAGACATGTTTTGGTCATGAACCATTATTCAAAGAACACACTTCATTCCGAAACTAAAAGGAAACTGTACTTAAGTTATATATCCTATACAATTAGGTTAAACATTATTTTTAAAGGAGTTAATTCTCAATAATGCTTTTTAAGCAATCTTCTTAAGAAAACAAGTGCCTAAAAAGAACAGTTTGAAACAGAAGAAAGTCCAGTTTGAAACAGAAGAAAGTCCAGTTTGAAACAGAAGAAAGTACAGTTACAGAAGCATAAGAATTATTTGATCTTAAATTTTTTCTCTTATTGAAAATGGCCTAAACCTCATACTAAAAAACTGAATTTTCCATGAGGTGATTTCCATTCCCTTCTGCAGTTTAGGTACTGTTCTAGTAACCAATGGTAAATGCTAAAATGATTAAAAAAAAA
Source organism: Merops nubicus (assembly GCF_000691845.1). Lineage (NCBI taxonomy): Eukaryota > Metazoa > Chordata > Aves > Coraciiformes > Meropidae > Merops > Merops nubicus. The sequence continues at coordinate 36,247 of NW_008599537.1, forward strand.
AAAAAATTACTAAAGCAGTTTGACTGAAGTAAAATGTTGTGTATTACATATGTGATATTTCAACACTTTTTGCTATAGAATTCTGATCCAACGTTTTCAAATGTATTAATGAAGTAACTTAATGCCATGTACTTAATGCCAGTAAAAACTAGAATACACACTAAATATTACTAAAAATAAGTGACGTTCACATGAACCATTCTTAACATAGAAGATTTCTTCAAGAAGTATTTCCTTATCTTTGAATACTACACTAATTGACAAAAAGCCTTTTGGTTTGTGTAAACCTGCAACTCAAGGACAGACAGTAAAATCACACTTTAAAGGTTATTTTCAAATAAGGCTATTTTTCATTTAGGCAGAGGTGGAACTCTCATGATACTGAGAAGCTGGCAGCAGCATACTTGTGACCTATTCCATTTTACACTAGACATTTACACTAGACGATTCCACAGCACAATCATGCAACGTGGCTGCATAATACAGTCAAGTCTCCACTAGTTTGTTGAGCAGCCTCACAACAAAGTACCAGTTAAAAAACACTATGGAGCCCAAAACTGGACATGAGACTCCAGATGGGGCCTCACTAGGGCAGGAGAACCTCCGTCGACCTTCCAGCCATGCTTTTCTTGATGTGCCCTAGGACAACATTTGCCTTCCTGGCTCCAGGAACACACTGCTGGCTTCTGGTGAACTCGTTGTCCACCAGGCCTCCCAAGTCCTTCTCCGCAAAGCTAAAGACCACAGACTAAGCCAAAGAGCGCGAGGAGGATGCTGTGCTACAGGGCTGAACCCCACTGTGCTCCGGAAGGAGAAGTTGTGCAGGCATGCCTGAATTGGAACAAAACTGAAACACTGCTGCCAGGAGCAGGTAAAAAGGTGGCTTAGTGTCCCTCTCCCTGTTCAGTACATCTGTGCTGAATATGAGGCCAGAAAGATACTCCCAGTGTGGATTCAGATCGTGTTAGGAAAACAGAACTTCTGCCTGTAGAACAAACCATTTGCATCATCAAAGAAGCTGTCACATCAAAAGTACAGTATTCTGTTCTGTCCCGGTTAGAAGGCAGAACTGTGTCCCACCTCCCTTATCCCTCAGTTTCCCAGATAGAGAGGTAAATAAGGAAGGCAGGGGTAATGAAAAACTTGCACCAAATTGAAGATTAACAAAATGAAATATATTATTTAACAGGGATCAGAAAGGAAGAAGGGAAGGGGTTTAACAGGGTACAGAAAGGAAGAAGGGTAGGGGTTTAACAGGGAAGGGGGGTTGTAGGAACAACAAGGTAAGGAAGATTAAACTTCCAAATATACAAAACCCAAATGCTATGCTGAGGCTCCCCGGTGCTGGATCTCGCTGGATTGAGGTGGATTGAAGCTGGATGCACAATCCTTGGACGTGGATGGAGGCAGGGAAGAGTCTGCAGATCAGGCCCAGGTCTCCAAGATGGCCACGGCCACGTGTAGCACAGGGAGCAGCAGAGCAGCGTGTGCCCAGGTGCAAGGTCAAAGGAGCAAGAGGAAAATAGAAGAGGAAAGAAGAAGAGGAAGAGAGCAAGGCGTGCCTTTCTCCCCTTTTTATAGACCTTGGCAGGAAGTCCCGAAGACAGGAAAAGGGGAGTGGGAATAGGACAGGTGTACGCCCCTTTCATTCAGGCTTGTACCTGGTTTAGGGTTTCAGATCTCCACCCACCAGGGGCAGCAGGTTTCAAACCATCACATATTCCCAGAAAAGCTATCACTTGGGAGTTTTTTCAGAATTCTAGAGCCAGTCAAGGCTCCTTTCAGCCACTGCTCCTTTCAGCTCATGACTATAGTATAGCTATGATGCTAAAGTTTGTCTGCCACCCAGGTTTAAGTCTAATGAGTGTTCCTAAATGTAGAATATACTCTCCTGAACCCTCCTGTAGCCAAAGGAGAAAGATCAGCCCCTCCTCAGAAGTTACACAATTATCAAGTGGGATAAATTACCCTTGAAAAGGAGCCCGTTTTCTCTCTGTTGCTTATACAGCAAATTAAAAGCACTACATTAAGATTCTTCAGTAGGGTATCTAACATCAAATGGCACAAACTCTGATCTTCATGAGTGCCCAGTAATTTTCAGTTGGACCTGTGGGAACTGAAAATCCCAAACCACTTGGAGTCCTGAAGATTCTACTCAAGTCACATATTTCACCTCTAACCTCTTTTAAGGTCTAATTAGCAATGTGAAATTTTCTGTTTAAGGAAAACATACTTTTAGCACTATAAAATGTTTTAAAAAAGAAAAAGGAAAGGAAACTCAGAAAGAATGTGCTACCTCACTACTGAATTTTTTAAAATTTTACAGTTAATTTTAAACAGGTAAAGCTTCTGCAATGTTAGGGCACAAAATTTTATGGACATTTCCCCATTGATTTCTAGGGGCCAAGATTTTACCTTGCTAGTTTTTATAGAACTCATATTTGTGGAAAAAAAAAAAAAATAAAAGAAATGCAACTAAAGGACTTTTTCACTTGCTTTTTTTTCTTATAGAAATATGTACCAAATTAATGTTTGAAGTATATGAAGAGTTAATACATATTTTAATACTCTAATATAGCTTTTGGCAAATTATGGGCTTGAGGATAGTATATGCAGAGTAAAATTAAAAAAAAGAAAAAAACCAACAACTCATCTCTTACATTATAAAGACTTTTAAATTGAGCTGGGTTGGAATAATCAAATTTATGTTATAAATTCTTAACTAAATAAAAAATACCCTTCAGAAGCATATTCAAATTTCCCAAGCAGTAAATAAAAGTTTATCTCACAAAAGCTTATCTATGTTCATTATATCTTTGTTCAAATTTGAAATCCCTTTCATGACACAAAAGACTTCCTGACTGCAACTATCTCACAGAAGGAACCCTAACAGTGGCATTTAGATGTTAGGACAATCATAGTAAATAGGGTAAAATAAGCACATATTGAGAGGAGCAGCTTCCTAACGCACAGCATTGCCTTTCTCCAGCCACTACAAAAGGTATAAAAGCCCAAAGGCAAATTAAGCAAAAGTCTGCAGTGTTGACTTGTCCAGAGGTGAAGAACATACTTCCCCTTCTCAATTACGTTGGCACAGTGCTGTGGGTGGGCACATCAACATTGGATTCTGGCCCAGCTGCTGGAATTGTGCCACTGGCAGCTGCATTTCAAAAATTAAGAAACCAATCAAATTTCTATAGCATTACCAGTACAGAATTCATCTCTATTTCCACAGCCCATTCCCCCTGCTCCTTCTGTTCCTTCTATACTTAGCATTGGAAACATGACAGCATAAAAGATGAACCCCAACCAAAGAGATTATTGCACCTAATTTTTTTTTTTAAATGGTCATCAACCATGTAGTTGAAGCTGATATAAGCCTATTTTGATTTTCAAAAACATTTTGGGAAAATCTGTCACTAAAAGCTCTTTAGGAAACTAAGCATTTGTGGTTTAAGAAAGAAACCTGGTTCCTGGAAGAATAACTAATGAGAAGATAGAAAACATCAAATAAGAGCATAGGAGGTCACTAATGGAACGCTGCAGTGACCTGTCCCGCTGCTGTTCAGTTCCTTGACGAGTCACTGAGGAAAAAAGGATGACATGAAGTTAAACTAGCAAAGATGATAGTTAAAAAAGAAGTGACAGTAAGTTACCCAGACTAGCAAGAATGACAGCTAATTGTAAAGTAAGAGGAAACAAGAGTCTTCTCAGGGGTGCCTGATGGAAGGACAAGAGTCAACAGGCAGAAACTGAAACACAGAAAATTCCATTTAAACATAAGAAAAAACTTGTGTTTTGAGACAGCTCAAACACTGGAACAGATTGCCCACAGTGAGCTTGTGGAGACACCATCCTTGGAGATACTCAGAACCCAACAGGGCATGAACTTTGGTGCACTTGGCAGTATTACTTTTACAGTTGGACTCTATAATCTTAAAGGTCTTTTCCAACCTAAATTATTTGATGGTCCTGAGCAATCTGTTCTAGCTGAACCTGCTTTGGGAAGGGAGGTTGGACTAGATCTCTGAAAATTGCCTGCCAGCCTCAACTCTTCTGTGATTCTGTATGAGAACAGATTGAGTGGGCTACAACTTCAACTGAGGTGGGATATCAATGCAGTTTAACAAGCCATGAATGAGAGGAAAAGGTGCAGGGATACTTTGTTCCCTCATACTTCCAGTGCAAGAACTTTTGAATCATCAGAGGAAGTTTCTGGGAATCCAGTTTAAAACGAATGGAGGTAACTCTTATATAATTAGCAGACCTGTGAAACTTATTGGCAAGAGACATTGGGGATGCTCAAAGTCTTCATGGGCACTAGGGGAGAGGAGAAAAGTACATGGAAGGGAAATCCACTGAGGATTCCCAAAAATAAAAAGCCACACAGACCTCAGGAATTCACCTGAGCTGAAAACACTTGGCTGTCCAAGGAGTTCAAGGGACAAGTGTCATGTATTCCCCTAGGAATCCTCTTAGGTCCACTGCTGGAGACAGCATACTGGGCTGCAGGATCTTTGTTCTAGGTAATTTTTCGTGTAAGGCATCATCTTACATACTTTCAAGTAAATAATGTATTTTTTGATGCTTACTTTAATGCTCCCTGTTCTGCAGAGGGAACAATCACATTGAGTTGACTGTCCATTCCACTAACTAACGTTATCTAGTTCTTTTCTCTCATTCATTTCTATAATTCTCTTAAACACTCACCTGATAATGTCAACACCCAAACAAGGACTATTATGTTTCCATGCCTGAACATCTTCTGGCACAACTTCCCCGACCAATCCATGCATAAGATAATGAAAATGATGAATAATTTCTATCAATTGATTAAAAATATCAATTCAACTATGAATCTGTAGCAGTCAGCCACTACTGTAACATTTTCTATTCAAATAAGCATGTTATTCCTCACTGGCATATATTTGATCTTATTTTGTAGTAGGGTCGCAGCACACTGCACCTGCAGGGCAGACATCCTGGACAGGGAACTTGCCAGCAGAGGCTGAACAGAAATGCTCCAGCAGAAACAAGCTGGAACCACAGGCTACATGTGGACTTATGTTTAGCGCTCCACAGCTGACCTATCCGTAATTAATTGAATTTATACTTTCGGCCTCCCACATCCTCCAGCAGTGAGTTCCAACATTTAGTTATTCATTGTGTGAAATAGCACATTCTTTTGTCTTTTTCTAAACGACTACATCTCCATTTTTATAGACTTTTGCCAAATCCAAGGCAGAGTTCCAGCAGGACCTCCTGAGTTACTGGCTGACTGCCACACCGAGAGGGAATGGTGCCTTGGCTTTGGCTGCAGAACCAGGAGGGCTGTGCTCCAGTTTCAGGTCTGACAGTGTGCAAAAGCTCTTTTTTTTTTTTTTTTTTTTTCCTTTTCATCCCAAAAACCCACCAGTCACTGCTCTATAGAGCTCCCATTGCTATTTAGTGAACAGATCAGCCTTCCAAAGAGCATCACAAATACAATATGGTTCTCTGAAAAGCTACTCTAACTACTTAACTATCTACAATACCACCAAAACTGTGGTCCAGCTTCCAGCTAATAACCCAAGTCCTTCCACTATTAGTTTGTTTAGTTTTAGAAATACTCATTAACTAAGGACCAAAAGGAAGTTGAAAAATATTCTTAAAACTTAACTGGAATGTCTCTAGAGAAATCCCTCAGCTAAACCCAATATTCAATAAACCAATTAAAGGTGCCATGTGACAACTTATTACCTACCATTCTGTTAGACAAATAAATGCTTAATTGAAGGCAGCAGTGATTTCACACTGCCCACATAATAATCTAACTACTGTCCTTCACAAGTATAATAAAACCTGAATGCTTAGGCAGAATAAATAATAAAGACACAACTAGAAGTTAATTATCTTTTAAAAATCATAATCTCAAAACACAGAGAACAGAAATCTTGTGCAACATACTCCTTCACAGATCAGTACTGGCGATATAGGTCCACAATCTGAAATGACTGACAATAAAGTATATAATGTTATTATAATCTGATCACATTTTGGTCACTCAGCTTCCAACAAAGCTACAGATGTGGATAATCTCATCCTAACTCAGCAGAAATTGCCTCAGAAAACTGAGAAAAGCCATATAGTTAACCTAGAGTATTAACCACTTTACTAAAGCATCTTAAATCCTCTTTTCATTTGAGAACATCTCATTCTCTACAAACAAATATTTTTATCCAGTTGTTTGAATGTAGCAGGGAAGTAACAGGAAGAGAGAGACGACTGTCTGTGTGACAGCCCAATGAAAAGCCAATGAAAGTCTTTAAGGAATAATTATGGCTAAATGGACGGACCCCCACTGCATACAGCAAACCCAAATGAGTTAAAACTAAAGGCTGCATATCATACATCTTTCTCAGTTTAAAAAGAACAGTAATTCCAGGAAGCAAAGGTAAGGTTTAATCCATTAAATTTACCTCACAGCTAAATCTTTAGACTATCAATTCTGTGGCAGCATGGCCCAGTAGTAATTGTTTCAGAATGTTGAGCATTATAGTTATCTCCTCAGTGAGTGCCACAAACCCATATATATTTATTCCCTGCAGTCTCAAAGACTCAATATTTACAAATAGAAACTCTACTTCATCCCGCAGCCTCTTCCTCCTAGAATTTTGCTGATGATTAAGGACTGGGCAAGCAATAGCTATTAACTTAGGTATTTCATAGAATCCTAAAAAATCTAATTTAAGCCTAAACTTCATCTCTCACCATATTCTTAACTTGCATGGAAGTCAGAAGCCTCCAATCCTAGGTGTAACAGCCAGCTAGAGGTTGGAAGCTTGGTAGTGTCTACAATATACAGTAAGTACTGCTATCAAGGGTGTGCAGCTGAGGCTCCTGGGAAGGAATTTGCTCTGGTACACAAGGGTAGGTAGAAAAGCCTTTGACTTATTCTGTGGACTTGGGTAAATCTGGTTCTGTGGATGAATGAGCACGTTCGTAGCTCTGGAACTGGCATGGTACCATCGCATCGATGCAAAGATGATAACTTGGTACGTACCCTCTGACCACGTGTCTCAGAGTTAATTACTGGCAACTAGTAACTGGAATTTGCTTGGAACCAGACCAAGAGCCTGGCACTTACCCAGGGTTATGTGCCAAGAATCTCTGAGATTCCTCTAGCAAGCTTAGAGCAACAACTTATTCCCTCAACCTCAGATCTGAAGAGATTTGAGTTTTTTTAAAGGGGCATTTTGGGGTTTCTGGTTGCTCTCAGTTACAAGTCACTGAGACTCCATCTGACATTTTAAAGAAACTCACATCAATAGATAGGGAGCCACTAACAACATCCAACAGAGAGAAAAATCAGAATGAGTTCCCTAGATAATTTTCATAAATTAATGCAAGAGGAGATGGAGAAAGGCAAAGTAACAAAGCAACTTTGTTTTAGACCTTCATTCATAAGCTTGCCATCTCTTCCACATGATGGATTTGTCTTGGAGAAGTTAATTTGGGAAGCAAACACTGTACAACTGATATCCTAGGCTTATTTTGAATGCCTATTTGATATGTTCAAAGAGCCGAAGTGCTGGTAGGTATTTTTCCTCATACCCTGCCAGAAGCATGGAGTGATGTATAGGCTACTGCAACCCACAAACACCTTCGATAATGTGTCTGCTCCTTCAAATCACTGCTTGCATGTTCCCCCTCCATCAAAAGGATGATTTGTTTCTGTCTGATACCTCCAATCTACAGTACTCGCCACAACAGGATGGAAACAAAACATAAAGGGACTGTGTTTTTATTTATTTCCTTCTTTCCCTTTCCACTTCCTGCCAACTCATCTAGGCTTGCAGTCTTCAACTCTGTATTTTGGTAATACACATTGAGTTCTGACTTCTGCTTGCACCTGTATGACTATGAAGCTCAAGTAATAATTTAAGCCAGCGTATTAAAAACAAAACAAAACAAAACACCACCAACAACAAAACAACAAACAACAGCAACAAACTACCTCTCTTGGATATAAAGAGAGCACAATATTTCAGTATTTGGAGTTGAAAGACTGGATTCTTTAAGAAACAACTTATTCAGTGAGTATACATAAAACCTCTTTGTGATCTAAACTACTTAAACAGATAAGTGGAGTTACATAAATACAAAATTACAGTTATTGGTCGTATACCAGTACTGAGAATCATTCCTGGTTGGTCTCAAAATATCCAGGAGAGTAAATTAGCCTCTGCCTCATCCTCTCAAGCTGAGGTACCTGGCTCTGCTCTGGCTGTAAGTCTGTTGTTCATTCCAAGTGCTCTGCAAAATTAGTGCAAAATGGAGTTTATAAGACTGATGCAAATGGTGAGTGACCAAACTACACTTCCAAGGCACCTTTCCCACTCCACTGATGAAAGAGACAGCCATCTACAAAGTCACAACCTCGCTTACACACACCATTTATATACATAAAGTTAAATATGATGGCTCAGAACCACAATATCTACTTCACTGTGAAGGTTGAGATACAGACCAGATAATTTTAGTTTGTAAGATTCTCTAATCACATGCCACATTTTCTGTGTTCCTCCATAAAATAGTAACTCGCTGAAGGCTAATGCCCCAACTATGCCTTTTTCAGTGCTTTGAGTGCTGCAGTCATTTTCCACCTATGTTCTGCTTACCTTCATGGACAGATAAACAAGTTCATTTAGAGCTCCAGGCTGTGAAAGTGCCAGCTTTCACTATACCTTTTTGTGAGCATCCCTCAGAGTCACCATGTTGTTTTATTATTTTACACAGAGGGATTTAGAGTATTTAAAAGCATGACTTGTTTTTAGAGTGACAGGAACTGTATACTCAAGTGGCAAATTTTAGTAAACAAGCCACTCAACGTTCACCACAATTCTGCTGTGAGCATAGTCCTTTCTAAAGAGAGCTGGGTAATGAAAAACCTTTCATTTTTGCCACAGTGCTGGCAGAAACTTAAAGCAAAACCAAGTTCAGGATAACAAAGGCGCTAGAATAAAAAAATGCCATTTAGGAATTGTATTCAGGGCCTTTACTTCTAGACACAGGGGGGAGGCTACTGAAAGTATTGACTTGATCAAATGTTTAAATTCACTGAAGAATGAAGATTCAGTTTAATTTGCATTATTTGTAAATTTGTTTTGAACAGTAAAAGCATTTGGTCAAAACCAGAAAGGATATTTTGAGAAGTCAAATGTTGTTACTCTATTTTTAAATGAAGCATTTTATTATTATTCCCTAAACAATATTTTATTTTCAAAATACAATAATAGTAATAAAAAGAATAAAGGAAAACACTTATTTAAAAAAAAATACTTTTTAAAGTTCAGGTCTGTGTGAAATGCTTTGTGTTTGTTTTGCTAAAATAGCAACACGTGAACCCAGAATCTAAATACAAAGTCACCAGGAACTAGATTCTGCCCCCCAATCTTTACATATTCAGCTGTGCTTTCTGGATTCAAATGTTCTCTGAAAAGCTCACGTGGGTTGACGATAAACAAACAAATGAAAGATCAGTGAACTCATATCCCAAACGGCATCAACATCTGATTATTTCCAGCCAAGTTTGTAACAAATGTACACAATGCATTTTATCGCCTTTCTCTTTGTGACAGTCAGATGCTCTTTCCTTATCCCAATTTACAGTCCTAAACTGAAAGAGCAGTGGCTGGTTGGCACTGGCATGACCAAACACATTATTGCTTCTGTTCCTTGATAGCATAAACAGATATTCTTGTAGCCAAGATTCTGGTCACAGAATACTGAGTTTATTTGAGCCTCAGTGTTTAAATTATCTGTCTATAAATATCCATATGGGAAAATACGTTAGCATATGGAAATCTAAAACTGTGAACACAGTTAAGGAAGATATCGTTAAAAATATTAATGACCTTTGCAGGAATTCCTGTATTACCAAATTTTCTGGAATTTGACATTAACGCAGGGATAAGTTTATTTCCTAAAATACTCTTATTTCAAAGAAAAGAATATGAGCTGTACCCCCAAGTCACATAATGCACCACAGCTGAATCTGAAAGTTTAAGAACACGTGTTGACTATACCATCCTGTCATTTATCTTCATGGGTAGTTTTGATGACATAACTTCTGTGCGTATGTATGTGTGTATAAACATTTTATAAAGCATAAGGAAGAAACAATAAAGCATTGCTACATAAAGTAGTCGAGAATCAATGGCCTAAACAAAAACTATACTAATTACTTTATCCATAAGGAAGGCATAGTCAAAATTTAGGATAGTTATTTAGAGTAGAAAACATCAGAAAGTCACAGCTGCCAATACACCTGTCTCCTCAGCTTTCCCATTTGCTCTCCTAGATCTAGATCCTCGCTGTGAGCTGTCTGGAAGCTGCTGATAGTTCATGATGGGAGAGACAACTTGTTTTCCCACATACATTAGGGCAATGTGCCAGCAACTGCCATCAGTCACATCCCACCTTTTTCCAGCTTCCCTCTCCTTGCTTTCTATAATTTTTTTCTCCCTTTCCCACATTGCTCTTCCAAATAAATCACATATGCATGAACAAGTGTCCTACAAACTATATGCTAGAGGATACAACAAGCCTTGTAGGAAGAGGGAAGAGCAGCAGTAAGGCAAAAGTAGTTTTAAGGGGCCTACATAACCCAGAGCTCGATATGGTCCCCAATTTTCTCATACCACTCTGGAGAAAGACACCTTCTCTGTTACTTTCTGCCTCCCCTTCCTTTTGTATTTCCATTAGTTCAGAGACTACCTTCAGGGGAGAACTTCACCAATCTCCCCTAGGTTACTTCTCAGGAAAAAACATGTATGAAACCAACTCCATTTCCCATAAAAACCTTAGGTAGGGACCTTTCCAGGCTCAGAGTCAAACCCCAAAGAGTAGCATCTCTCCAGGATTAGTTTGAGGGGTGTATGCAATATGCTTTAGCTATTATTACTTTCCTGCAGAGGTTTGCCCAGCCTTCTTTCTGTTATCCTAGCTTGAGGATGGGCATAAAGAGTCTCATAAATGTCTAGGGGATTAGAAAGTATTTTCTGTACATGTCTTCAAAGAATAGTATCTAGGAGCTCTTAATATTTTAAATGGTGAATGACAGATTTTCTGCAAGTCGCACATCATTCCACTAGTGTAGTAATCTTTTTTTATCTCTGGAATAACAGGATTAACAAGAATCCTGCTAACAACCCTTAAAATAATGATGTAATTCCAATGCTTCTGTTCATACGGCCCCACAAACCCATTTGTTACTGTCCCAGAAATGGTGTGGATTATTTGCTTCACTCACTGTGCTATCATCACTGTGCACAAGGCCCCTTATCATTATTATCCCCTCCTAAAAATCCATATAACGTGTAGTATTTCTTTGTAGCAACTTTTAATTTCATCTGAAACAAATGAATTTTTAACAACAGCTTTCCTCTTGCTAGTAGATTTGACTTCCAGAGCAGCTGACAAGCTGGAGTCATTAATAGTATTCACAATTCCCTAAACATTCCTGAGAATGTTAATTAATTGATTCACAGAACAACTCTGCAGGTTGACCCAGTACTTCTTTTCTTGTGCCATCATTGTAAACAGTGAAAAGCCTCTCCCCGTTACACCAGGACGCTGAACTAATGTGTGGATCCTGTCTCCCTCCAGTGGCATAGTGCACTAGCCATAAAGTCTAATATTCAAGCACAATTAGAGTTTCCCTGAAACTCAGATGATGCCTCTCCATTGCCAAGGCTGCTAAGAGGTTGCAGGGACAGCTGGAAGAGATTTCATGTGGCCTCGAAGTCCCAGGGGAATTACAAAATGACCCCATCCTTTCAACAAGTCTCTTCTAAATGCCCAAATCTGCTGTTGCCTGCTCAGCGTGCTGTTACACGTACAGCAAGAGCAAGAAATACAAGCAAAAACGTTGGGGAGGAGGAGGCAAAGTATTTTTTCAGGTAGGTCACGTTCACCCATGTACACCAACCATTTATCAGTGTAGATTCCATTTAGATTGTGCATTTCCCGCAATATACTTAAATATACCTAAAATCTTCCCACAATATAACGATTTGTGCGATGAACAAATACCAAGCTGTTCCATGCATTGCATGGAGTCATTTTTTTGTCACCATAGTATTAGAGAGCAGTACACATGTTCCTTGGAGCAGGGGAAGAGAAGTGTGCTCCCAGGCTTTGCCTTCAGTCTGTCTTTGGGGAAAATGAGAAAAGTATCCATCCCAGGAGTGACTGATGCCTCTGCCAGCCACCTCTGCCCTTTCAGCAAGCAACTTGATGGTCTTCCTATTTCTTAAAGCCACATAAACCATTTTTAATGCAAAAGCCATAGTATGTAGAAAAACAAAATAATTCCTCATTGAGGAGATTATAAACTGTGTTGTAGGGCAAAATGTTTCTAAATATCATACCAGTCTATATCCTGAGCCTACTTTATACAGTTAAGAATCTCAATAATTTGCAATGACAGTGCAAAAATCAGACTTCAAGAAAAATTAATTCTTATTCAAGTTTAAATTTAAGAAGTTTGGGTAGGGGATTACTGCTCAGCAGCAACATGAGAACCTCAGAATTGGCAGCGATAGATTTTTTCTTTCATGGAACAGTTTGAAGTTTAGTTTCCATATCAAATGGACAAATACGTTCTGTTCAAAGATATGTGAATAAAGTGGGAGTTGTAGTTATAGAGATAGGAAATTCAGCTAAGGTTTTTCATTTCTATAGCCCTTGTATGAATTTCTTGCATTTCATGCTTTTTAAAATTTACTACATTTGCATTGCAACTGCCTGGTTCAGGAAGTGAATACCTGGTGAAGCAAACAATACAGAGAAAGTGGAAGAAATTGGTAGGGA
>NW_008599537.1:49119-58459 GCF_000691845.1 Merops nubicus
AGTGAATTCCATAGCTCTTAGCAGAACTGCATGAGAATGATGGGAGCTGGACATGTTCCTTTTCTCATTATTAATATCTTTTCCCAGTTGCCATTTGGGTTTTTTTTGTATGTTTGGGTTTTGGGTTGGTTTGTTTTTTTTTTTTTTTTTAATGGCTGCACAAACTCTTATATTGGTCAAAAATGCATTAAATTGATGAAGGTATTACTAGACTCATCCGTACTAAAAGTTTGGTAAGATTTAGGACACGTGACCTGTCTCTGAACCTCTTCTCGAAGAACTAGGCCTACCATCTAGTATTCAACCCCTCCTCTGAACTAAGCTTCTCATTAGACTACAAGTTTCTCATTGGCCACATTCCAACCAAATAAAGGCATCAAAAAACTCTCCAGCAATTATATATCATTTCATTGCCAACATAAGAAAATTCTTAGGATTTAATTTTAAGGATCAGTGTGCTTATATAGATACATTACTGGTCTAAAATCCACTGCTCAGGAAACCCTTGATTCATAGTCCCCTTGATTTTCTGAGCATGAAACCACCTAAAAGTGAAATCATCTGCAATTTTTTTTTTTTTTTAAAGAAGAGCTTTAACACTTCTGTTTAAACAGCAGCTTCCTTCACTGTCAAAGATAGGAATTATTTTCTTTTGCTTTTGAAAACATCCATTTCATTCTGCCTCAAGGTGGCGGTGCAATTGTGAGAGTTGCTTGCTCCCGAGGCTGCGTTTACTATAACTGAAGCTATCTGAGTCTTTTCTTCACCTGCTACGAAGAGTTCTTGGTAAAGAATCCAAGTGGCATTACTGCTGCAGCTCTCATCACTTAAACAACTCTGCTCTAGTAAACACTGGAAATAAGAAGTTCAGGGAAGATAAATTCTCAAATACTTTTCCAGTTTGGATTTTCAGAATAGGATTTAAGAAAATGTTCTCACCACACCTACACAGAGTTCCCAAATGTCTCTCACATGTATGCATATTATAATTAGCCTAATTGGATAGCTCCTGTTTACAGTTTAACTGAGTAGCATTTTTTAAAAGTATGATTTTACATATACGGTCAAACATACTAAGGTGATATTCAGGAACGAGTAACTAGCAAAATTGACTCATGCTAATCTGGAAAATTAAGGAGTATGTAATGAAAACCACTGTTTTCAAGGCAAAAAAAATAACATGCATTTATTCTGAATGATTTTCTACCAGAAAAAACGTGTTTTCCCTAAGACAGGTATCTGATGTACCAAAATGTTCTTTTTGTCTATAAACACACAGTCCATGAAAACTTAGCCTAAGTGCCACACAGGAAAATGTAGGAAGAAAGACATTTTTGACACAAAGATCAAAGTAAATAGTTCTTCCAGCAGGCAGAATGTTCAAACTGGGAGGTGTACCCACTGCAAGAACACCTACAGAAAACACTTGGAAGCCCTGCACAGTCACAGCTACTGGTTGTTGAACTCTCACAGCTGAGCTGCTAGTGGTGAATTATAGAAACCTTTCTGCCATCAGGAATTTTATTGCAATTTTAACACTTTCCTACTGCAAATAAAAGATCAGAGAAATTTAAAATGAGTTCTGTGATGGGCAAGGTTTTCCTGTACTTTATATGTAATTTGCCCTGTCATTTATATATCGTACTTAACATTCACATATCAAAGATAAAGTACAACCTATATTCATTCCACAGAGAAATGTACACTTATGTGCAATTCAGTCACAACACCCAGATGAATTACATTTGTTCAAGATTTTGGAAAGCACCAAGTGTTCAGAGGAGAACACAATTCTGACTGTGTTGATATGTTAACCCCTCCCGATGTTATAATTAATACCTTGATTAAAGTAATATTTTTAAAAATAAAAATAACCCTGTAACTCAGTCAGTTAGTACCATACAAGCACATAATAAACAAGGCCTTATTTTTATTTTTATTTTTGTTTTTCTCCTCATTTTAAGAATCCACTGCTACAGCAGGGTTTAAATTTACATGCATGTGTTTTCTGGATCGTTTGCCATAATATTGCTCCTTGATCCATCGAACTGTTACATCTCATAGTCCCTAATCAATTTAACCTTTTCCATACACAAATGTTGGAAAAATTCCATTATGTAAACCCAAATGTTTTTGCCAAAAGAAGCAGTGAGTACCACAGACAAGTACAATTATATATTAAATGATTTAAATCTGTTGAAGGACAACCAGAACTGTATTCCGAGTCAGACTTGCACACAAAAACAATGACAATCCTATAGACTTGGTAAAATACTTGTTTTGTGTGAGTTATAACTCAGGGAAGACCCCATATTTAAGCTATAAACAGCACCTGTATCTTCCAGATTGTGAGACATATTTAGAGCCAATTTGAGCATGAAGGCAAGAGAGACCTTACTGTTGCTGATAAAGCATTTCTGAACCTTAACTATGATACTCCACTATCATAACAAAAAGTCATTGGTACGAGCTCTACAGATACACAGGACAAAAGATGGCATTTTCAGACCAAGAGGATTCAGTCTGCTGAAAGGATAGAATATAAAAATGAAATAGAGAACACAGCACTTGAAAGCTAAGAGGAACTGAAAAGACAGATGAATAGCTGCTTAGAAAGCTATAATGAACCATGGAATGCAAATTACACAAAGACAAAAGATTCAAGAACTTCAAACTGAAGTGAGCCTTGAAGAGAAACTTAATTTATTTAATCCACAGTAAACATGGTTGGCACTGTGGTTCAGATACTACTCTCCTAATACAGACACAGTGGTCTTCCTGGAACATTATTGAAACAGTCTTCCAGCTGAAGAGGAAAACAACTTTTAGTCGTACACATGTGTTATTGCTTTGGTATTGTGGAGTAAATCCACATAAACAAGAGTAAAAATGAAAAAAAAAAAAAAAAAGCATAAACATCAAGGTTACTTCAGTTGTCCCATATTTGCTTCTTGGCAAAAATCTCTAGAACAAATTGAGAAGAGGCTTATCGAATAGGGTTTCCGATGCAAGAATTTCTGGGTTTGAATATTATTAGTCCTACATGGCCACAAAATGGAAAATGTCTATGTATCTACCTTGTTACCACTAAAAGTTCCAATAAAGCCTAACCAATTTCATTTTACTTTTCTTTTTTAATAAAATAAGCCATGCCAAATTCTCTTTTTCAGACTGTGAAGTTAAACTTCCTTTATTTCTTGAAAACTGACCAGAGATCCCATAACTCAGAAACACTTCTTCAAATTCTGAATTGATTAGTCTCAACAAAATATTTCCATTTCAATGAAGTAGCATTTTTTTAAACACAAAAATAAATCTCTAAGACCTTTTTGTCATGCAGACTCTGATGAAATTACCTATATGAATGTTCACAATCTCTGTTACGGTCCACTCCAGCTTCTTTCCTAGTGGAAGGTAGTTAGAACACTAAGGCTGAAGTACAGCAGTGTGTCAGTTGAAGTCTCAGTGAGACTGAGGAGTAAGTTGACTTGAAAGCAATTCATTAAGCCTTCCCCAAAGACATTCTAGGATCAGCTGAGCTACAAGTGTGGGACAAACAGATACACGGACACGTGTCTTTCAAGTGCTTTGTACTTCACAGCCTGCTTAGACTAATACTATGTGCTTTGGAAATTGTCATGGCAACAATGTATTTCTTTACAAGTGGAAGCAGGATAGTAAATAGGCATATAAAACCCCTTGTCGCCTGACAATACCGTTGCTTAAGCTCACATGCCCTCCTTCAATGATAAACAGAAGCACGGGTTTTGGTGGCATGTGAAAAATCCACATACAGGGCAAAATCCTGTTAAGAGGAATCTGTCTCATGCCACTGGGCAAGTGGATGAATCAACATCTGAGCTGCAGGACTGTCTTCCGTTCATACTGGGTCCATCCCTCCTCTGTGCAGCAGAAGGAATCATCACAGTGTGGTAAAAGAAAAAAGAGTACTCCAGGAATACTTTTTGTTAAGGCAGGTGCTAACCAGTTATCAGAACAACACAGTGGGGTGAAACACTTACGAAAACTGGACAAAAACAGATGTCACACTTTTCTCAGATCAGCATATGACAGCCATATTTCTTGTGTCTGCTAAAATGAGTTAAGACACATGGGGTTGACTTGAAATTGGACTGGCTTGCTATACTTACTATCATCAGAGTCTACTACACATTGCAAACATTTAACTGGGTGTGTGCCAGAGAATGCTGCTGTTTATCTCTGCCACTGTGCTAAGTTCTCAGTGAACTGAGGCTTTCTCCAAGCAACCTGGCTGTTGGAAATCCATAGCACAGCACTGATGTTCTAACTCCACTTCTACAACTTTGCTTTTGCTTCTCATCTCACTGACATAAGATGATGGAAACACTGTGAAGTCAAAAAGTGGCAAGGTAATTAAAAGTCCATCAAAAATGACATTATTTAGAGGGTGGTGAGACACTGGCACAGGTTGCCCAGGAAGTTGTGGCTGCTCCATCACTGGATGTGTTCAAGACCAGGTTGGGTGTAGCTTTGAGCAACCTGGTCTAGTGGGAGGTGTCCCTGCCTGTGGCAGGGAGGCTAGAACTAGATTATCTTTGAGATGTCACCCCACCCAAAACATTATATGATTCTGTGATTTTAGACACTTTAATGAAATAACCTGAAGGGCTTCTCTATTGTCTTTTGCAACAAAATACACATTTTCAGTAAACAAAGGATTAAAAAAAAAAATTACGCTGACATATTTTCTGTAAGCTGTTTAAAAAACTTCATTTTGACAAAAATTCCAAAATTTCCCTTCTATCTCCATCTCAGCATCCACTTAATACTGTAATAGCCTTAGGAGTAACACTGTGTAATGTCTTTCACATTGCCAAACTAGATAAGTAAAATGCTGTCTGCAACCTGTCAGGTTTAGCAGAGCTTGTGTCATTTTCCCTGTTTGATACCAGACATAACGATCTAGAATAACTGTTTTATTGTACTCTTCTGTCACTGAAAAGCAAATCAGCTTAATCCAGTATTTCCATGTTTCCTCTAGTCTGGAAACTACAAAAAAAAGGCAGAGTCCCAGGTTTGGGTACTTCATTCCTCCTTCGTTGTATATAGTTATTTTTGCTTTCAAGACAACAATCATCTGAATGATTAATTTCTCTATTGATCTTGACAGAGATTTAGATTTGGATTGAGCAAAATACCACAAAATGGATAAATCTCAGTTAAATTTGTTTCTATTGAATCAAGGGCAAGAGCAGCAACCACAACTGAACACGTTCAAAAATTCTGATTTATCAACCAAGGTACTTTTCTGCTGAAAGAATAACGTATTCCAATACATAGAGGTAGCAATGGCTTTAAAGACATATCCACAAGTCCAGATCTCTAACGACGAATAATTATCCAGTGGTTACCTGTATTCAAACTTTAAAATGAAGAAACTTGCAGTTTTTCACAGTCAGAGAGGAAAATAAAGACATGAACCATGATCCTACCTGTGGGTCAGACAGTCGAGAAAGGTCAGGGTACAAGTAGAATTTTATCCCTTCGGAAGCACCTGGTAACGTTACTCCACGAATCAGAAGAATCATCAACATGATATAGGGGAACGTGGCTGTTACATATACAACCTAGCAAGAAGAAGCAATCATTAGAAAAATATTTTCTCCCAACTGCAACAAAACCACCCCATTTCCACATCCATTTTGCTATTAGATAAAAGACAAATCTTTTTCTGGAGGAAAAATGAAAGGTCAATAACTTTTTTTCAGAGAGACTGAGTAGTTTTTTTTAAGTATATTATTTACTCTTTCTCTTTGTGACAGGTGAGCCTGTACATGATACCCCATGCTCTTTCAAAGTCCTAGTCAGGCCACATCTGGAGCACTGTGTCCAGTGCTGGGTTCCTCAGTTCAAGAGAAACAGGGAACTACTGGAGAGAGTCCAGTGGAGGTTATGAAGATGCTCAGGAGATTGGAGCATCTCTGTCCCCAGGACAGGCTGAGAGCCCTGGGGCTGTTCAGCCTGGAGAAGACTCAGAGGGGATCTGATCAATGTTGATCAAGAGCTAAAGGCCAGGGGGCAAGAGGATGGGGGCAGACTCTTCTCAGTGGTGCCCAGTGACAGGACAACGGGCAACGGGCACAAACCAGAACCCAGGAGGTTCCATCTGAACAGGAGAAAAAAAAAACTTTCCTATGAGGATGATGGAGCCCTGGAGCAGGCTGCCTAGAGAGGTTATGGAGTCTCCTCCTCTGGAGAGATTCCAAACCCACCTGGATGTGATCCTGGGCAACATGCTCTGGGAGATCCTGCCTTAGTAGGGAGGTTGGACAAGGTGATCTCCAGAGGTCTCTTCCAACCCCAGCCATGTTGTGATTCTTTCATCTCCTAGGACTGCTTTGCCTCCCTACCTGTCTGTTTGAGCAATAAACATTTCATCAAGCCTAAAGGTTAAATCTGTGTATATCTCCTTATGATTTTCTAGAGTATTCATATCATGCAAAGCACCTTCAGGCAAAATCAATGAAGTGCTCAGGTCCACCAATTTCTGTTTTCACATATATTCTGTGCATGAGGAGCAACTGAGCTATTCTGGAAATCTGCAAGAAGTCATGTTCTCCAAAGGAAAAATGAAACAGAGTTGATCCCATTTTAAAATCACAAGCCTGAGAGAAGTACATCGCTATTGAAACTTGTAGGTGCATTAAAGGATAAATTCCATGTCACTATAAATATCTCCTATAAATACTGAGATCCCTTAAACTTAACTCTCCATAATTCTCTATAGCCATTTCTGCCTGTACAGAGTAGGTACAAAATACCGTAATATTAGATAATACTCTTCAACATCTGCCTTGCACAAGCCAAAACTACTTAACAAGCTGCAAGAAGGGGGAAATTATTTGGTGAAAAGTACAGCCCTCAAAAATACGCATTTTAAATTCAAAAGTTCATTATCTGTCTCATGCCTATGTAAATGAGAGAGATACATCAGAGAATGCAGCCAGGAAAGATTCTCAAATGCATTTTCAGGGCTAATGAATTGAAATTTGATTTTCAGACCATGCTGAGCATTTAACCTCAAACATGAGATCATCTCATGTGTGCCTCTGGTATGCTCACAAATGGAGGACCTTAAAGATCTTAAAATCACATGGCAGATCTTCAAACATGTCCAGCTGCCCAAGATATAGTTAGACATTCTGCTCTTACTGACCGTAACAGGAGGAAAGCATCTATGTATCTTTCAGGTGTCTTAGCACTTTTAAAAATACAATCCATGATTTTCCTAGGAAATGGAGACAACCATTATATTCCTAAAGGTCTCAGAAGCTTGAATTGATGGATTTCTAGGTTAATAAAAAGCAAAACAGAAAGCTTTATCGCAGTGCTTACATTTATTATAAGAAACTATTAGTGGAAATATGAACTACTATGACAGGCTGAGTTCAAATAGACCTTGTATCAAAGAGAATACTCTCCACATTAAGCTTTCAAATAAAAATGGATCATCAGTTAATAAGATTTAAAAAAGAAATACATGAAATGGACATGGTCCTGCTCCAAGTCTTAATACTGGACAGAAAGGATGGAGGAGCCAGCCACTGTTTTTCATGTTTCTGCAGCTTATTCTTTGCCAGGTATTTTTCACTACTTCTTTTAAATCAAGAGTTGCTTTCAATAGAGGAGAGTCAGCAGACACACATCTGATGACAATGAAGATATAGCACCTGAATGTCTCTTATAACAACAAAAAATAACATTTGACTTCATTAGCCATACTAGTTTGCAGCCTGCTATCTGGCACATCTTACCACTGCCTTGAAATGTTTTACATCAGTAAACAGATTGCAATTTTGTAGAGGCAGATTTCTTCCCAAGTTCATTTGGGTAGATTTCCTCACCCAGCTCCATCAAGGAAGAGCTGAAACCACTCATCTCTACCATCCAAGGGAGGTCAGATAAAGGTACACTTGTGCAGTAGAATCATTTTGGCAAAATCATCAATCCAAATGTTACCCCAGCACTGCCAGGTCCCCACTAACCCATGTCCCTCAGCACCACAACTCCATGGCTTTGAAAAACCTCCAGGGATGGGGACTCCATCACTGCCCTGGGCAGCCTGGGGCAGGCATTGACAACCCTTTCATGGAAGAAATTTTTCCTCAGGCCAAACCTAAACCTCCCCTGGCACAACTTGAGGCTATTTCCTCTTCTCCTGTCACTTGTTCCTTCCAAGAGGAGACCAAACCCCACCTGTCTCCAGCCTCCTTCCAGGGAGTTTTGGAGAGTGAGAAGGTCTCCCCTGAGCCTCCTTTTCTCCAGGCTAAGCAATCCCAGTTCCCTCAGCAGCTCTATAATCCCACAGCAGCTGTCCAGGCTTGTAGAGTCACACTTCACATATTTCCAAATGCCTTCCACAGCCCATCCACACCTATCAACATCTCTGCAAGTACCGAACCACAACCTCTAGTGTGATTTTTTAGCATGAGGGTAGTTGTGCCTTAGCTTTAGAGGACTGAGGAGTCTCCTTCCTTTCTGGTTATCATGCAGAAAGAGGATACAAATAGAGTGCAATTGGCTCAGTATTTCTGGCAATAGATACCAATGCAGAAATTCAGAACAACTGCAGATATAGCAAGGAAGCATGTTTGGGAAGCTATACCCACCCCTCCTGAGCTAATTGCTGTTTCTGTCAATACATTGGTTGGTGCTCATACAGCTAATGAGGCTGATAAACGTGTAAGCTTCTCTTGCACTGCAAGAGGTTTGTGTGTTGTGTTCAGCAAGGAGAGAGGCCACCACTCATAGGTGGCATTCCCATCTCCCAGAATGCTGAGCCACTTACTTCCATTACATCCAGTGCATCAGTTGCTCATTTTATCATGCTTCTAAAGGGCTTCTGAGGTGAGGAAGGATGGGGCATTTTAGAAATCAAATGCCCTTATTAGTATCAGCATCACATCTGTAGGCATTAAAAGTTTCCTGAATTGTTTTCTTCTCTTTCAACCCATCAGACCTCTCTGAATCTAAATGTGAACACAACTGTATCTAATTACACTGCATCCTGTTTTAATTGACTTTAATTGCTTGGTATGTTAATTTGCATTCCAATGCTCAAAATGCTTTTTTTAAAGCCTTGTCAGAGCAATGCCAGCATTTAAGCAATTGGAAACAAAAAATTCTGGCGCGCTAGTTTTTGCACCAAGTTCTCCTATTACAATAAAACTGAAAGACCAATTTACAAAGATATTTAGACGTACAAGTACGTGGAAAGGCACCTACTGGGACATATAACAGTTCTTAAGCACTTAGGTGCTTAACTCAAAGTACATTAGTGTAAAGAGAATGCAGTTAA
>NW_008599538.1:0-41117 GCF_000691845.1 Merops nubicus
CCCAGCCCCTGTAACCATGACACCCATAAGAAAGAGATTTCCTTCTTATGTTATTAAAAGCAGCAAGATGGTCTGGAGGTTGGCCACTGCCAGCTACAGCAAAATAACCAGGTCCAGTGTCATAGACACAATCGATGGCTGCAAGAATTGAAGCCTCTGCTGCCCACCATGTTGGATGAAACCCTACAATTCTACATCTGACATCTCCAAGTGCAGACATTAACTGTTACTCCTTTCACTCAGCTCCTCCTCTTGAATTCATTGGCTCATTTAGCCCAATTTTATTCTTCTGACTTGAGCTGGCATCAGTGATTCACCAGAAGAATCCCTAACCTGGCTTTCCTTCCCTGGCCCTGGTGGGAACCAGCCCAGTGAGCTGATGCAGCCTCTCATGTAGAGTTGAAGGATTGCTTCTCACAGCCACTTTGAATGGCCAAGGGTTCACTTGAAAGGCAGGCTGGTAATCAGGGAAAAGGTGTTATGGAAAAGTGTGTTTCTTCACAGCAGCAAGTGCTGCCTACTGCAAAGGCCAGTCTTCCTGCCGGCCCTGCTGTACTATCATGTGTGTCCTACACAGTCTTTCTCTCCTTGGGTTGGATAGGTACAGAAGGAAATAAGAAAGGAGATGGCAGTGCAGCAGCATGGGGAGATGGAAGGACTAGCAGTGTGTGCAGAGTCCAGGGGTTACAGGAACACAGGGGTGTTCAGTGTGCCTGATGGGTCCTCCCTGCAAGAAAATGAAATCTCTCCTCATCTTTCCCCACTCTGAAAATAATAGCCTTGCTCAGGAGGAAGCTCAGTGCTTGTGTTTAAGAGACAGGGAACATCATATTACAATCACATTCATTCTTTGATCTCGCCATGTCTTGAATATATTTAAATCCCAAGTGATCAGAATGAAGAAGAGCAAGAAGGAAAGACTGTTAAATTTGACTTTAAAAAAAAAAAAAACAACAAAACAACAACCTCTCTTAAATTCAGATACTTTGAGGGACAGTTAAAAATGGCATTTTCTCCTCTCCACAGCCACAATTCTGCTCCAGATCTTGCTGAGAAAAATAATGTCGCAGATGAAAGGTAACTACTTGTGGTCAGTTGACCCCGGTTGGATGCCAGATGCCCACCAAAGCTTCTCTATCAGTCCCCCTCCTGAGGTGCACAGGGAAGAGAAAACACAATGAAAGGCTTGTGGGTTCAGATAAGGGCAGGGAGAGATCACTCACCAACTGTCATCACAGGCAAAACAGACCCAACTTGGGAATATTAATTAATTTATTGCCAATCAAATCAGAGTAGGATACAGAGAAATAAACCTAAGTCTTAAAACATCTTCCTCCCACCCATCCTTTCTTCTCAGGTCTAACTATTCTCAGCTTTCCCTTCCTCCCCCCTGCCAGCACCACAGGGGGATTCAGAATGGGGGTTATGGTCAGTTCATCACATGTTGTTTCTATCATTCCTTCCTCCTCAGCAGGAGGACTCCTCATGCTCTTCCTTGTTCAGCATGAGTCTCTT
The DNA here is from genome assembly GCF_000691845.1 of Merops nubicus. Taxonomy (NCBI): domain Eukaryota; kingdom Metazoa; phylum Chordata; class Aves; order Coraciiformes; family Meropidae; genus Merops; species Merops nubicus. Next base: position 1,516 of record NW_008599538.1, read on the forward strand.
ACACAGGGTACAATTCTTCAGGAACAGACTGCTCCAGTGTGGATCCCCCCCAAGGTCGCATGTCCTGCCAGCAAACCTGCTCCAGTGTGGACTTCCCACAGTGTTACAGCCTCCTTCAGGCATCACCTGCTCTGGCATGGTGTTCTTCACAGACTGCAGGTGGATATCTGCTCCATGGTTAGCCTCCTTGGGCTGTAAGGGAACAGCCTGCCTCACCGTGGTCTTCACCATGGGCTGCAGGGGAACCTCTCCTCTGGTGCCTGAAGCACCTCCCTTTCTTCACTGACCTTGGTGTCTGCAAAGTTGTTTTGCACAAGTATTTTCACTCCTCTCCTCCAGCTGCTGTTGCTGTGTGCAGGTTTTTTCCCGTTCCGAAATATATTATCACAGAGGTGCTACTACCAATGCTGATGGGCTTGGCCTTGGCCAGGAGTGGGTCTGTCTTGGAGATAGCATTGACATTGGGTTTATCAGCCATAGGGGAAGCTTCTCACAGCTTCTCACAGAAGCCACTCCTGTAAAATCTTCCCTGTATCAAAACCTTGCCATGCAAGCCCAATACTCCTTTGATCCACACGAGATTGTCACAGATGAAAAGCAAGAGTTCACAAACTGTTTCACTGGTGCCTGTATTAAAAAAAAACTTATCCCAATATTTATTTCCATTTTAGCACTCAGAAAAAAAAATGGGTGGTCATTGCTTCGCTTGCTCTTCTCTCTGTTTTCCATAACATGTCACTGCTCATTGATATGCCTCTCTCCCTGGTCTAGAAAGAGGGTGGGACAGAAACAGTAGGTGAGGGATGAAAGTATTCCTGAAATGATATCTGCAATAATCAAGATCATCTTCTGAATATCCTTTTTTTTTATATCCAACAGGATATAAATATCTTTAATATCCAACTTTAATATCCAACAGGAAAATCTGTAAACCCCCCCAAAAATACAAGCAGGGAGTCAGAAGATGATAATTTAGCAAGATCAAGGATTAGACTGTTCTATGGAGCAATCAATAACCAACATTTCCCTGTCCCATTGACTTGCCTGGCTGGCAGACTTGTGAGGGTGAATGAGGGGTGTTGCACCTTTCTTTGACTGCTCAACAATTGTCATTAACCTCCAAAAAAAAAAAAAAAATAAAATCAGGGGGTTGTGTGGTGGTGGCTGATGCCTATATAAATGCCAGAGATTATTAAGATCTGGACTGCTGACACCTTATCATGTGGTGTTATGCACAACTGGTTGATGCTTTTGATGCTGTGCTCCATATTTGACCCTCGGTAGTGAAGGGCTTGAACAGCAGGGCTCTTTAATATTCCGTCCCTTGATTTTACTCAGAAGGTCTTTTTCTATCTCATCCCCACACAGATTTGCTTTGCTTAAAGACAGACTGGACTGTGAATCACAATTTCCATTCCAGAGGAACAGATGATATTTTATCGATTTTTTTTTTAAATAATATTTTGGAAAGTTGACATATTTTGTTTTAACATTTTTGACTGAAATGAATAGTGTTGATGTTCCCAAATTAGAATGTTTGGTTTGCTGAACTTGGCTGAAACTTTATTTGAAATCAACTCAAAATGAACGCACCTCTGCCAATGGTGCTGTAGGTCCCTGGCTTGCCACTTGCTTTGAGGTGAAGCTGCAGGAAAATATAGGGTGGCATAATGAAGCCTGGCCATTTATCACAGGGTGAAGTTCCTTCCTTGCTCAGAACCCCTAAGACATCTAATGTGTCTAGCACATAGTCCAGAAGTTTATGCATGATGATACATCTTAAGTTTTGTTAATTGGGTAGTCAGAGAAAGAAACAAATCAGGCAGAAAGAAACAAATCAGATGGATGCTTCATTACAGAAACTAAAAGGAATTTCAAAGCTATTTTTGTTTCAGCCAAATTCCAAATCTATTATCCAACCTGTGCATAAACCACTGGTAAAAATACTGAGTGCTAGAACCTTCCTGTGCAGATTGTAACTAGTTTGTCATAAGCCTGGAATATGCCAAGTACATTGCCACAGATGGGAAATAAAGAATAACTGGTGGCATATTTTTCACAAAAAAAAAAAAAACAGCCAACCAACCGAACAACACACAAAACCCAGAAGCTAACTCCAAATTTTCTAAACCTGTTTTTATGAGAAACCCCCTTGTCTCTGCTGTCCTCACTATGATCTTCATGAAGCTCAAAGTATTCACCTCACTGAATCCCAGAAATGATTTGTCTGTCTACAAAATGAAGTGGTCATCAAGCTAAAGCACACAGTTCCCAAAATGTGTTCTTCAAGCATCACACAGTGAAGTGTGAGCCTGTGGGAAGCCTACCTTCTGGTGGCATGGACACAGGTCCTCTGAGGGCTAGAAGAGGAAGTGATGGGAAGGGAACAGGAAATTCTCTAAGACAAATAGCTAGGGTAAATCAACTTATTATGAGCAAAATAAAGCAGCGGAGGTCTACAGAGTATGTTCATTTGCTATATTCCTGTCGTCTACAGAAAGTATTATTTATCAAGTAGTGCACAGTTATTGTAAGAAAAGTATGCCATCTTGTGGGAAAATAGGGAAAATATCAAACTATGCATTCACATACATTTAGACTGTTAGGAAAAATGAAGGGCAGGTGCCTCCATGAACAAATGTTTGGGAAATATTCAGGAGGTCATTATACAAAGGGAAGTCCCCCACCTGAACACTGAAGGAGCAAAACCTTCAATAGACAAGTTTGTCTTTCTGATCTAAAGACTTATGTGGGCTTTGTAATCCTAAGATTGAGAAAATAAATGCAAGCAGATTTATTACTGAAAAAATGACAGACTGGCAGACTTCTCCCAGACAGCTGTGGACTTCCACAGTGGACTAGCTCTTACCTAAAATAAATCAGCATAACTCATACCATCCTAATCTGCAGACTTTTTAAGGAAAGAATATGCAGGTTGATCAGAAGAGTTGAAAATAAAAAGGGAAAAGAAGACCATCAGAACTTGCATAACAATTCTTGTATCAGCAGGGCCTCAGTCTTTGTGATTTTTGGCAAACAGCAAGCCAGCAAGACTCCATATCCAAAAGACTTTAGTTATATTAACAGTACAAAAAGAAAAGTAGAAAAGAGCAACAAATGTCTTGGTCAGAGATCAAATGCTCTACAACTAATCTCTGGATAATTTACACAGTTTAAAAGAGTGATGCTTTTCAAGCAAGTATTTGGACATGGGGTATTATGGGGCTGCTGTTGCTCAGGAGTCCTGCTGCAAGAGGCATCATGAGGCAGAGAAGATGAGAGAAGTGCAACATGCATCAGTGGGGTCAGGACATAGAGGCTCACAAGGAAGGTGAGGGAAGTTGTCCTGTACCAGAGAAAAGCACAGGCAGTAGAAATCTGTGAGAGAAAAGGGCTGTGATGCATACTTTCCCTCCACAGTGGCTGGAGTGCTTTCTCCTCTGTTGGAGTCTGCTCACCACCCTGCTTCTGTGAAGGGATCTAAAAGCCATCTCTTAGACCTTCTGCTCACAGATGGTTCGATAATTGTGGCACACAGCTTCTTAAGCATGAGGTTAATGAGCTCTGTACAGCCCAAGCTGCTGAAGCTTCACAGCTGGGCTTACCCTTTGACAGGAAGAAGCATCAGAAGTATCTCATATATAGCTGCTCTGCTTTCACACAGCCCTTTAAATACTGCAAAATATGGAAGAAAATTCCACTGACTTGAATAGAAAAAAGCAAAACAAAACCAAACCACACCAAAACCCAAACCAAACAAAACAAACAAAACCACAGGTTAGAACGAGATGTATTGCTGTAAAAATAATATTTAGGACACACATGCTTTAAATTTAAAAATAAGAGTTGCTAGACAGTGGAAGGAAAAAGGATATTAAAAATAAGAAAAATAAAAGACTCTGGGAAGTCTTAATAAGCAACAATAAAGAAGTCTGAAAACTTTTTCTTTTTTGCTCTTTGGAAAGCTTTGTTGTTAACAGTCCCTTCAGATATGAGTGTCCAATGCAGCAGGGAAATAATTTTTCATCTCATTTTTTACTTTTACATTAGGAATGTTAGTTACAAAATAAGGAGAAGGTCCAGCACCAAAACAAACAGCAAGTTCACATGATATGTCCATAGTATTAGCAGAACCTATCTTGAGTGAAAGTAAGTGTGTGGAGCATGGTGAGATTCACACCACTGAACCTGAAGCTCAAATGTTGAAGTATGGAGCTCGGTTGCATTCTGTTCCCAGGAAGTCAGTTAAAGAGAGAGGGTCTCCAGAGAGACAAGCTAAGGACTGCTGTTAAATGTCTGAAGTTTGGCAGGTTGAATTAGGACTTTTCTGTGACCAGATTCACATTAGTGATGTTTGGTCCCAGACACCAAACTGTATCTAGTTCAAAGTTAAACTGCATGTAGTATTGTTAGAGTGTCCCCATCAATATGTTCTTCAGCATATTGGTCTGCCCATTAGTTGTGTAAATGTTAACGTGTGTTTGCTGATGCAGCACTCAACAAAGCCAGTGTGGATAGAGTGCTGAGTAGACAATTATACAATTATACAATCATCCCCAAGCTGACTCATGATGAGATAGCTCAGAACATTTTTTATTTTTTTTTTTTTTGCAAAACAGCTCCTTTGCCTGAGATTGTTAGGAATAGCAGGTAATGCCAAACATCAATCACACTATCCCCTCAACTTAGCCAAAGCAGTTGTCAAACATCCTGCCCTGTGGCATGCAGGCTTACCCACGGGCTGACATGCAGGAAAAGCAGGGCCAGTGCTGGCAACAAGGCTACCCACAGCTGCAGCCTTGATATTCAGGGCAAGTGTGAAGGCTGTTGCTTTTGCTGGTGCAGGCGAGTGCCAGCTTCTAGCAGCAGCAAGTCCTTCACAGCAGAGTTCACCAGGCTTTGGTAAAGCAAAAAGAAGGGAAAACAACCCACAAAGCTGGGATCTGGTTCTGATATAGAGAAGAGAGAGAACTAAACAAGGAGTCAACATCAGCACCATGTTACAGTAGTCTTTTTTGCATGTAAAGATGGATTATATAAATCTATGTTGATCACATCATGCATCTGGTAGAGCTTCACCTAGGAAGCCTCAGGCTGTTAGTTTGTTTTTTAAATTCTTTGTTAATTGTGGCTTCCTTTGAAGACAGCATCAACTCCAGAGAAGTAAAGGGTATTGTATTTGAATAAAGCCCTAATTAGGCCAGTAGCAGCCACATATTCCCACTGATGAATGGCCTTTTTGTAATTTCACCACAGATGTTTGATTGTATCCTGGTTTCTTGGTTTCTTTTTTATGCACAGCCTTACTGATGACACACACACACACAAAAAAAAATAAAACTGCAATAACATTTTAGCATATTTACTCTAAATTCAATACAGTTAGTTTTGACCTTTCTAAAAATATAACTTACATGTGAGTTCTGGCTGAGGAACATTTTCAATTCCTGTAGTCCTTGACTATGTTATCACAAAATCACAGAATGTTATGATCATTTACTGAACTTAGGAAGCTCACAACAAGTTCTAGCAGTGTTGGGGAGCATCCTCTTTGGAGGAAAAAGGATACGTAGAGGATGGGAACCCATCCTTCCTTCCATTAGCACAAGCTGTCACAGGCCAGTAGGTGCTGTGCACTGGCTACACTACACACCTCTTGTTCCTTTTTGTTTCTCCTGGCAATAGACATTCTGCTGGCCCCTTTCCCGGTCCAAGCTATTCAACTTGAGACAGCTCCAAACCACAAAATTGGATCAGATTTTAATTTCCCAAAGCTTAGGGTAGGGTTTAGTCCCATATCTTGTTAGAAGGTTGTTTCTCATAATAAAATAATTTATTTCAGATAGTAGAACATACTAAATGTTTCTGACAAATCCACATATGACGTTATTTCAATGATTTTTCTTTGTTTTTTCAGTCTCTAGCCCAGACTCTCAAGAAGAACTGACTTATAACTCCACTAATATTTGCCTCCTCTGACTTTCAGCTGGATTTATTGCTTTATTTCCTCTGGACCCTTGGAAACTCCCAGCCATAAGATTTTTAACAGGCTTACTTCTAAGGCAGATCATCTCTTCTCCCTGCCCCATTTCTCTAGAAAATCTCTTCTCTACTCTTTCTAGTGATGAGTTCTGCTTGCATACCAGGTTGCTTAAGAAAACCTGACACAACAAAACAACTGCAGCTGTTTTACATGGGATGAACTGTGTTTTCCTCCTGCATACCCATGCAGTGAGGTGGAGGAGGTAGGATATGGGGCCTTCCTCATAGTCCATGCTCATAGTGCAGGGAAGACAGTTAAAGGCCCGAAGAGTGGGTAAAGGTGTATTACTAATTGCCTTGAGACAGTATGAGCCTAGAGCAACCACCAGCAGATGAAGGAAAGAATTTACTGTATGATTTAAAAACAGTCCCTGAAGGTTTTATATCAGAACTCTAAAACCCTGACTGCTAATTCTTCATAATTTTTGTTATTTTCTAGAAAGAAAAAGTGAGTGATCTTATTTTGGCTCCTAAAATTTTTCACAAGCCACAGCACGTTGTGTAAGAAAGATTTTCCCTGCTCTGCACTGGTGATGCCATCTCTATTCCGAATCTGGATCTAGTTGGTGCTACGCTGTGTTATGGATGAATTGCACAGGCAGTTTTCTGTCTCTGTCCTTTAAACCACATAATTTTTAAGAAGCAGCCCACAGTATTTTCTTTGGCTGGAATTTGCAAGATTGTATTTACATATTAGTCTTGCCAGATATTGCAATCATGATCAGTGAAATTTTTCACTGTACTTATTTTCCTCTGTAAAGCAAGCAAGCTCAGGGCCTCTACATTTCTAAAGATTAAATGTTATGTAGGATTTGTACTGAAAACTATTTGCTGGATTTGTATGTCTTATGGACAATTTTGTGATTCCACATAGCGACATTTAAACCTTCATGCTATTTAGTGCTATTCTGTGCCGTTCCCCAGACCTCCTCAGACTCCATAGATTGTAGTAAAGGAAAGAAAAAAAGACTGTACAGCAGTGCTGCAACTGTTCCCCTGCAAGGTCCTAGGATGATTAAAGGTAATGACAGAGCACTTCTCCCTCTTTGTCTCATCACCCCAGTGAATGTGGATGCTCTCCAGTTTCCCCTTTCTATTTCCATAGCCTTTATTAGAAGGTGAAGATGAAGTTTGTCCTGGAGATGAGCTCAGGTATGGTAGAGTTCTGAGCCTCTTTGAGGGAGCCAGCAAAGAAAGGTGCTGGAGGAGCAACAAAAGCAGCTACTAGGAGCATTACTCCGAAGCACACACGGTGAAACCCTAAGAAACAGCAATACAAGCAGGGAAACTCTGTGGCCAGACACTTAGCAAAGTCACTGATTGACAACTGTCTTTTAAACCCAGGCCAATCCCACTGTAGCTCCTCATTCATTACTTTTCTCATGCTCCCTGAGTGTTCAGATCAGCCTGACTTATAAAATAAATGCATTCAGCTGTGCCTTTGATACCACATATTCAGGAAGCAGAGAAGTGTCGTAAAAATCCTCTTTTCAATTGATGACTCAACACCCAGTCCAGATCAGGAGCTGGGGTAAGAAGTGAATCTAACAGAAAGCTGCAAATAATAAGCTATATATTTAGATGGGAACTTCAGCAGCAAACTGGCCCAAGGAATTGCTTCTAGATTTGGCCCAAACAATTTAAATAATGCAGGACGTCTTGGTCAGTTTTTCAACTTTTAGCTAGATAATCTCTTTAGATTTAATCCAACTTCATCAACAAGCCTGCTGACAGGCCTGGTATTGGGAAATGGGATGGTAAAAAAATCATTAGGGATGTCTTCTCGTCAAAATGATCAGCAATTGTGATTCTGAGTAGCAAATCTCTGACAGACAATAGAAGCAGTTTCTATCCTCGTTTAGAAAAGACCCTGAGCCACCTGCTCTTGTAGCTGGCACTGCTTTGAGCGGGTTGAACTAGGTCATCTCAAAGGACCTTTAACCTTAACATTTCTTCAATTCTATGAATCTAGCATTTGAAAAAAGCCATAGCACACTATTAGTCATTCTTTAAACCTTAGACATGAATTTTAAAAGATGGTGACTACATACTTCCAGGATGTTGACAAGTAAAGTGATATTTAAGTACCTAAGTCCAAAACTTCTGGCCTGGTCATCTGCTACCTGTCTGAAGAAGCTCCAACAGAGTTTCCTGACAAACTGGTGCAAGATACATACTGCATGGTAGATTTAGTCTGTTCTTTCTGCTGAAGGTGTGATTTTGCTTACAATAACTGAACTACCCCAAGACTAAAAAAAGACAACAAACATTATTCCTCCACTAAGTTAAAGGGGGCAAAGTGAAACCATTGAGGAAAAATGGATTTCCTGCATAAATGAGTGAATACTGAAACCTTTCAATTACTTTAAAAAGGAATAACTGACTTGTCAAATCTGCCTCAGGACCAGTGTGGAAATATAAGCACTCAGCTAGAAGAGATGAGGCACCAGTTCCTAACCCCAGGATTATTTCTGCTTCCTTTAACAGATTAAAACCATGATGCCCACTCCTCTGCTTTTGGCTAGGTGAGCCAAGGTAAGGCTCTTCTGCCTATGTGAGGAGAAAGGCACATACCATCAGTCTTCCTTATAACTGAACTGAACTGCTGTTGTGCCTGGGGCACGAAAGGGCTTTGCAGCCAGGCCCAAATTAAGTGCTCTGCTTGTATGCAATAGATGTAGCTCTTCCCAGGAAATGTTGCTTTTTGACTTGCAGGCAATAAATCAGCAGTCTTTGCTTCAAGGGTTTATTCATGGCAATGTTAACAAGCATATTTTTACTGGGTTTACAGATAATTATTTACTGCTTTTCTGTTTAGTTCCCAGGGGGAGGGAGGTGAAGTTGTTTATTTTCTCATGGCTTAGTGTCACTGAGGAACCGCTATTGTTGAAAACCCTATTAAAAGTTTTCTTCTTGTCTTTCTGTCTCTGTTTACAATACTAACTGCAGCAGTTAATAAACCAATACTAATTCAATAGTTAATGCTAAGGGTATCTTTTTATTGTTGCTCTTTAAGATACAGCCAGGTTAGCAATCAACATTTAATATGCAGTCTCTGTTGTCCTGAACTCAGTAGGTGGAGAGTGAGAAACACCTGCCTTGGAGAACTCATGTCTTTCACATTGTTTACAGACTTACACAGCCTCAGTAATGAGCAGTTGTAACAGTGAGGGGAAGCTGGGGATTTTTTTTGGTAATTATTGGAGAGGTGCTATAAAGAAAGGAGCAAGGGTTTATTATCGGTGAGCGTTCATAAAGCAAGCTGCTGAGAAATGTGTGTGGGCTGGTGTTGTGGTGAGCAGAGCCCGCCCTAGGCAGGGATCGGCGTGCGGAAGATCTCGCGATGTAACGGAAAGCTCAGACTGCCCACGAGGGGCCTTGTGGTCTTGGCTTGTCATATATAAGCAATTGCAGCGACGCAATAAACACCATTTGCAACATCCTTCACATTGAAGCCTGTGTCTGCTGATGGTACCCAACGGCAGAGGTTGGGTGGCAGAGATCACGGGGATCGGGTGTCGGTAACGACAGGCTGGGGATTTTTTATTTGTTTGTTTTTAAGAGGAAGCAGATGTAAAGTTCAAATATTAATTTCCAGCCTGATCAATGCCTGGCAGAGAGGTTTCAGGCTCCTGGCCTGGCTTATTGCCCTGCTAGATGCAATCTCACTGTTGTTCTTGTTCCCAGGAGAAGCAGGGAGCACCCTATGTGCTCCTCTGGCAGCGCAGTGCTGCTGTCCTGCATGGCTGACAGCACAGTGACTGGCACTGAGTGTGGTAGCTTTGGAACCAGGAATTCTTGGGCAGGTGTCCTTGGAGGTGGCACATTAAATTCTGTTACTGCTGCTTCTTGAGGAGCAGAGCGAACTAAGATCTCCTCTCCTGCTGCAGTTTAGACTAGTAATCGTTTGCCTCAGGTTGAACGGATGGTTTTGTCATCATGTGAAAACCCCACAGCAGGAAGGGAAAATGTGACAAGGGATAATCCTTTGCTAAGGAGCTTGCAATTTAAATACAAGCACATTGTTTCAGGATTTAAAGAAATCGGTGAGATGTAACGTGGACACTGGACTGGCTAACTCTAGCCTTCCCAGTTCACCCTTCCTAGCCATCACCTCACTCAACTGACCATGTGTGGAGGGGAGACACTACGATTTTCTCTTGGTCTCTGACAGGTCTGTACATTGCACTCCCTGTATTACCAGCTGCAGTTATCTCAGCAGGTCCAGCAGAGGCTGAGCAATACATTTCTCTTCCTTCCAACAACACCGAGAGAGATGCTCAGTAGGCAAATTACTTCCCTAGAGCAAAATGTTCAGAATGAATCTCTTAAAACTAGTCAGTCTATATGCTCTGCTGTTCCCCGATGATTTTAAAATTTCCTACTTTTAGGAAAACTCAGCTCCTTCAGGCTATCCCTGGACCAAAACAGATCACTGCAAATCCTATGCCCTCCTTACCCTCTCAGCAAGACTCCTCAGCTTCATGTCCTTTCTGACGACAGTTTTCCGTACTGGCAGTGCAAATGTCTCACTGTGGTTTGGTACCTGAAAATAGACTATCATCCTGCAATCATTCACACACACTCCTGCCACCAAGTTGCTGTGAGAGAACTTTTCCATAGTATTACATTTTTACAGCTTATGCCATTTTTACCCTCCACTAAGGCAGAATGGCATATTCACTTAAAAGCCTTTCAGTCTTTTATTACTTTATCAACCAAAACTGATGCACTTCTTAAAAATTGTCACACTCAGATTACTCCATAGTGACTCCATGTCTGTCATGGTAAAAGTAGACATATTTGCTTTCATAAATAGATCACATGAGTCTGTTGACAACAAGTATTGTCCTGTTAAGGGGGTGGCTCTGCAAAGGTAAGAGCTGCTGTCACTCATGCTATCCAAGAAGCTATTCTTATGTGAAGCACCAGGTATCTTTCCTATGTGAAGCACAGAAGTATTCTCTTCAGGATGTGAAAACCAGAATATTTATGTGTTCAGTTACATTTACAACTCTATGGAAAAAAAAATAGAATCATAGAATTTCTGGGCTGGAAGGGACCTCTAAAGGTCATCTAGTCCAACCTCCCTGCCATAAGCAGGGACATCTCAAACTAGGTCAGGCTCCTCAGAGCCTCATCAAGCCTGACCTTGAATGTCCCCAGGGATGGGGCCTCCACCACCTGGGCAGCCTATTCCAGTGATCTATCATCCTCATATTGAAGAACTTTTTTCTAACATCTGACCTAAACCTACCCTTTTCTAGCTTCAGGCCATTTCCCCTTGTCCTGTCACTAAAACCCCTTGTGAATAAACATTTTTCTGCTTTCTTGTAGGCCCCTTTCAAGTACTGGAAGATCTCTATAAAGTCCTATCTTGCAAGAGACACTCTGTTCTCCATCTCTCCCTCAATATACATGTTCATACTATTATTTTATATCTTTGTATATGAAGCTATTATATTTTCTGGATTGATCATCTCAGCCAAAATAAATAATCTTGTTAGGTTCTCATTCCAGTATCTTTCCAGCATTTTTTTTTCCCCCAGATACTGGGCTTTCAGAGTTTACTCAGTAACAGGTGCAGTCAGTGCTCTTGAGTTAGCTTCTCATGAAATGATTTAGTTTGAGTTGGAGTGACCACCCAAGAAAATACAGCAATTTCAAATAGCAGTATTTATTAACAGTGGCTAGGTTCACTACTTTATGACTTTTTGTAACTTAATTGCCAGTATATGTATCAGCAGCACCTGAATGTCAGCTCACATTGTCAAGCAGGTGAGCAAGTCCTAGGAAAAAGTCCCTGTGACCTCAGGTCCCCACCTGAGGTTTAGTGCAAGTTGATATTGCAGCAAACACAAGCTTCTCATGAAACACCAGTGAAATCGAACTTGCTCAGCCCATTAGTTTCAGTGTCTTTGTCTGTGTCAGACAGCAAGGCATTGATTATGACCTAATAATTAATTACACAATTACTAAGTACTTTCATACATAACAATGCATGCATATATCGCAAGACAATAACATGTAATAATTAATAGAGTGAATTATTTCTATAGGTATGAAATAAATTAGTACAAAAAAGTAACACCAGAGATTGGGCTTCAGAGGTTACATTCACAGAATGGAAGAGTTATATCTAGTCTCGTGTAGGAGTTTTATGTTGGATCTCCCAGTATAAAAGTCAAAATGTAATTTCAAAACAGCACTCTCTGTGTGTTTGTATAATTACCTGAAATCAAGGACCTGTAAAGAACAGTTATTCCCAGCTTTGTACTGCCTTCATTTTCAGTGCTGTTTAAGGAGGGCAGACACAAAATATAAACATTTTGATAACCACTTCAAGATCACAAGAAGTGCCTGATGTTATTGCAATGGGGCTCATCGGTGTTTGACAGCACATAGTAGATATTATATCTTCTTTCATTTCATTTCATTGCTTCATTTAGTGAAACAAGAGTTTTATGAGAATTTGATACTGTCATTCACCTTTCCTCCTGAAAATATCTACTACCATGTCCACCAACACTATTCCTTTCAGTGGCACCTATGGCTCAGTGGCTGAGAGAGTTGGGATTGTTCAGCCTGGAGAAGAGAAGGCTCCAGGGAGACCTTATTGCAGCATTCCAGTACTTAAAAGGGACCTACAGGAAAGATGAGGAGGGACTCTTTATCAGACACTAAAATGATATGATGAGAGGTAAACATTTTAAGCTGAAACAGAGTAGATTTAGATTAGATATTAGGAAGAAATTCTTTATGCTGAGGGAAGCGAGACACTGGAACACATTGCCCAGAGAAGCTGTAGATACCTCCTCCCTGGAAGTGTTCAAGGCCAGGTTGGATGGGGCTTTGAGCAACCTTGTTTGGTGGAAGATGTCCCTGCCCATGGCAGAAGTGCAGGAACTATAAGGTCTTTAAGGTCCTTTATAACCCAAACCATTCTATGACTCTAGTTCATGATTCTATGTATAAGGAAAAATAATTCTTTTTTTTATGGTCTTTTTATACCTATCTTTTTTTCCTGCTATATTTTGACTTAATAAAAGTCTTTTTTGGATGACAAATAAACCATACCTATAAAATGTACCATCTGGGAGTGACTTGGAATGCAAAAAAGTCTTAAAAAGAGGGGGGGAAAGGAAATGTTTTACAAAACCAAGCAACCCCAAAACTATGTTTTTCATGTTTTTTTTCATTCTACCACATCAAAAATGAAAACAGCAAGCCTGGGGCAGGGGTATCTGCTTTCCATTAAATGACAGAAAAAGGGACAACTAAAGAAGACAGCACACTAGTGAAAGGCAAATAGCAACCTCCCTGTTACAGGAACATAATTTTCAGATCATTTGACATACTGTATCTGTGTTTCATTTTAAACTTGTTGTGGAGTTGGAGTCAACAGTATTTTCCCACTAAGATACTTCTTTAAGACCGCTTTGTCTAGGGACTTGAATCACTTCAAAAAGCAGTAAAATGTTTTTCAACGAATGGCTTACAGGTTAAAATAAGAGTGATTTTTGAGGATAAAATTACACTTAAGGCTTAACATGGTCTAATGGCTTCCTACCACCCAGATGGGAAGGTCTCCTTTCCCTTCCCCTGCCTCCTAAGCCACACTCCTCAGTCTCAGCTGCATACCTGCAACCCCATACCACACCAGGAGGGGGTGCATCCCTGCTGGTGACAAAGAGAACCAGAGATCTTATTTGCCTTAGCAAAGGATCCAGTAGGCACCAGAAGTGGAAGAAGAAGGGGAGTAAGCTCAGTCACTCAGAAGCAGTGGTAGTGGTAGTTGGTAATCCCCCCATTTCAGCCTGGAGTGGACTGTTGGACTGGCACAGATATTCATATTGTGTAACTTATTCTCAGGGTTATGGTGCTGGAAATACTTAACGCTGTTATAATTCAAGATTCATATGAAAACAAGCAAGCCCTCTAATTTAAAAATAAATAAATCACTTTAATCCCAGGCTATGAACTGTGGAAGTGATGGGAACATTCTCTCTTTGTTTCTGCATCTATGATGTTTCTTTTAAATCACTGTAAAAGAAATCTTAGAATATCAACATGAGAGAAAGCAGCAGGCAACAAAATAATCTTGGAACACAGAAGTACTACAAGATAAAAATGGGCTCACATGAAACTGCCTGTACCATCCTGGATTCCTGTCCAGGAACATGTGTGACATCTGAGACTCCCCTTAAGCGGGTCTACACTTAATACTTTATCATAACCTAGTCCTGTTACAGTTTGAGAGCTCTGAAAATTCTCTTCACCTTTGTGTGTTCAGCATTTACTGCTATCACTAGGAGGCAGCCATCCCTGACATGAAACACTAAGGCCTTCTTGTGCCATAAAAAAAAAAAAAAACAAAACAACATCTGTTAAGTGGTTGGAAGGGGTAATAAAGCTTTACTGTCATGTGACAGTTCTACACAGTGCAGTGATCCTAGGTGTGATTATATTTAAAAGCAACTGATTTGCCCTGTGGAAAATTATTAAAAACTTCAGTGCTTCCTGTCAGCCTTATGTATGCTGTCATGTACTGCCATGAGGAGTGTGCCTCTAAATAGCTCATGACATTTCCTGTGTTTGTGGCTATTTCCCATGTTTCCAAAGCCATTTTTCCCATGTTTTAGAAGGATCCTTCTCAGAAACAAAATGTGAATCATTACCTGTTCAAGGTGTACCTTGATAAAACAGGTATTTCCCCATGCAGAAATTATTTATCTAGGAAATGTAGGCATTTTTGATTCTTTATATGTTCTATAATACAAGAAGTATTTGTATTATCTAGGATAGTATAGTAATAGTATAGTGTATTTTAATACTATTTGTAATATAGTATGATAATATTATTGTATAGTATTCCTCTGCAATACAGAAGTGTGTAAAATCAAAAGCATTACCAGCTACATCAATAGTTAAAAAGTTAGAAAAATTATGTATAACCTGACAGTTTAGACACTCTAAGTTGTGTCTATCCACACCCCTTCCCTAAAAAAAATTTGGAAGATGCTTGGAAGAGTCATTGTAAATTCATGTAACTTCATCAAGAAAGGACAGATACCCATAGGTGTACGTCAATCACATCTTTGCTTAATGGAGTGAAGTGCTGGGGTTAAACCCCCAGTCCTGAATTAGGGTTGGCATATGGATGATGTCCACAACCAGGACACCCCTGACTGGTTTTCACCCAGGGTCTGGCCAGCCTTGGGTGAGAACTGATTAGGAGATCACCACCGGGTTACCCCACATTCCACATTAACTTGGAGGTGGGGTAAGATGCCACCTCTATAAGATCTGACTGCTTGCAATGAGGTTGAGAGGTTTTCTTATGTAGTGGATGAGTTGTGTGAGGATTCTGGTCATTGAAGGGGCTTCCTGATTGCATAGCAAGTGGTGCTCCCAGGATGGTGGGGCAAGTTTATGAGTGTCTTTCTGGGATCTACTACATAACTGGACTCCTTGTCTGGCTGGTTCCATTTACAATGGCATGGTTCTGGAGTCAGTGTGCTCCTTTCTTCACACAACATGCTGTGAGTGAGTGCATTAACTTATTCCTTCTTAGAGTGGTGGGCTATCTGGGATCTCTGGTGTATGATTTAAGTGTGGAGGAAGGACTTTTTTTGCTGGTTTGCCCATTAATGATACTATCCTTCTACTTCGGGTAAGCTGTCAGCAGAAGATGGAGCAAACATGGAAATGTTTTGATCCAGATTTGTGACTGGTGTTTTGCTGTAGCTCAGTTTTTATGACTGTCACAGTTCCTTTTGATGCTTTGACAGAATGTTTAAATTCCAAGCATGAATTAAATTGAAATACTTGTACTTCTGGTCCCCATTTAAAAGTGTCTTCTCCTACCACTCAGTAGCTTGTCAGCATCTGTGGGGAGGTGCAGGGAGCAGTGGGGGATACAGCAGTAACATTGTGTGGTTGTGTTGGCAGTTCTTGTACACTAGTGTTTCAGCCATGAGCTGGGTTGGTGGAGACAGGCAGCCACAGCCACCAGGTAGCCCCTAGGGCCACCTGTGAAGGCCACCTACCTCTGGGCAAGATCCAGTCCTATGACATGTGTTGTTCTTTGGATACAAGCATCACAAGCTTTAGGAGGGAGGGCAAGGGTTTGGAAAGGCAGAAGGTTCCTGTGTGAGAATTTGTCCTCCTCAATTATTGCAAGACTCAGGTTTCTACTGAGCAAAGTCAGACCTGAAATCAGACCTGAAGGTGTTACTCAAGTAGCAGCACCACTTTTTTTGGGTAGCAGCCCTCTGTCCCAGTGAGGTATTTAGGAAATATACTCCCAGTGCAGTGCCTGTTCACTTGAGTTACACTGTTTTCTTTCTACCACATAATTTGAGATTTGTTTTCACAGAGTTTTCAGTTTACATTAATGTCTTTTCCAGTGCTTCTTCAAATATTGATCTGTACTCAGCAAATATTGCCTTTCTTCTGATTGTATGTAGCCCTTACATCTTTACAGATACTGTACCTGTCATGGTTACAGGGGCTGGGACCAGTTTATCCTTATGTGGGTAGAACCAAAACTGTGTATTCTATACTCTCTACGTCAGTGCTCATGGGCTGTTAAGAAAATCATGGGTAGCAGCTGCCCAGGACAGACCTCACACCCCAGGCTATAACAGATAAGGAAAGAGGTTCAAGGTCAGGGGAGATGTTAACACCTTCCCACCCAGCAGGAGGAGTCCTCCCTGTTAATGGGCCCATCCATGCCTCGCCCCATGACTCATACAGAACTCCCCCCAGGAGCTATTTCTGTTTAATGGACCATCAAGGACCCACTGCATGACTCACAGACTGATATCAACCCATTGTGAGATGCTCCACCCAGGGGGAAGAACCAAGTGCTCCCACCTGGATATAAACTGGGGTTCAGTACAGCACAGGGGGCCTTACCCACTGGATTTCCAGAGGACAAGAGCTACCAGATCTTTTCTACGGGACCACTGTTTCATCTGGACTGCTACCACCACCCTAACTACAGAGTATCAGGTTGTATTCTCACTCTGTCTGTGGTTTTCCTTTGTATTATTGCTTTTATTTTTTTGTTTTTCTCATTAAATTGTATTTCTGACTTGGAGTCTCTCACTGGTTTGTTTTCAAACCATTACAGTACCTTACCCCGTAGGCAGAATTTTTCTCTTGCAATCAGCCATATATTGAAGTTTTTCTTTCAGAAAGCAGGAATTATTTGCCTGCAGTTGTAGTACAAAGCATTTTAAATACAAGAATAACTCCCACTCCAAGCTAATGGTTATAAGGCTCTAAAGAATATGACATTAATTTTTCCAAGACAGTTTAAACCAAATGCAATTCAGGTCAAACATCAACATATCTTCCTAGATAGCACAGAGACCAAACATCAATGACATAATTTTCTTATCACAAACTGCTCATTAAAAAAAAAAAAAAACAAACCCTCTCTTGTTAAGAACAAAGAGTTTATTTAAATAGTATTCATAGCTTTTATGCCAAGCTTGAGAACCTCAAAATTTAATTTTTGTGTGGGAGGAAGAAGTGTGCTTTTTTTCCCTTGCCTAAATACAACATCCCTCATTTTAAAAAAGAGGCCTCTGAACTACTGTGGCACTTCTTCCCATCATCTCCTAGACAACCTGCTGTGGTGATAGTGGGAGCATGTCCAGTTGTTCCCTTTCAAAATGTTATTGCATCTGCAGAGTACCTGTGCACAGCTGGCTTCTTCAGAGAGCTTCTGTTTCTCCAGCACAGACTGCTTCTGCCATGAAGGGTTACACCTCTCAGTCCACCATTGCATACCCCAGTTGCACCAGCTGAGATGGTCCGTAGTGTACCAGGACAGAGCAAACACTGGTCAGTTTGTTTTGACTCCTGAGTGTGCAATTCTGTGTTAGGCTGTGGCTGTCAGCACCCCTTGGCAGCCCCGTGGTCGTAACTCCATGTCTCTTACAGGGGATTGGCCCAGGGTGCTTTCCCAGCTGATTGCAGGAGAACTATTCTGCCATTTGTGGGAACAGAGTGGAAAGTGAACTGTTAGGAAAAGTCTTGAAGGGCTGCAGTTGTCCTTTTGCACTCATGTAGGTTGGTGTGCACCCTCAGAGCAAGAAGAGGGAATACCAGCCCAAGTAGATCCTGGGGTATGACCACCAGGCATAGAAATCTGCTAGTCTGGGTCAGAGTTGTTCCATACAGGAGCGTGCTTTAACTGTGCAGAGAAGATTCAGGCTAAGACACAGCCACAAGCTAAATAAAACACATTTTTCCTTTCCCTGTCACAATGGTGAAAACTAATTTTAAAAGTATGTGCACGTTATGAGCCTGACAAAGAGCCTGTTGGGCGTCTTCCTAATGACTTTAATAGCCTTGGGTGGGATCTTGGACATTTTGGTTACCTTTTTCTGCCAATAGGGTCAGCTGCTTTCTCTGTGGTGATGTGTGTACACACGGGAGAGAGATAACATTGGGAAGGCATTGGCATCTTGCCTCTCATGGAATTCAGGAATGCCTCAGCAGACATTTAGCAAACCACAGGAGATCACAGACAGTAGGCACTTGTGGATATTATAATTACGAGTAAACTTTTGAGAGCATTTGGACAGAGATGGAGGCAGGGCAAACAACCATGGGTGAACTGCTCAAAGCCACAAACTTGGCATACAGTGCTTGGCTCTCACTCGTCTCGTCCTGCAATTCCCCCTCCCCCAGGGGCTGATACCAGGAGGAGGCGAGACACTGGGTTGCTATAACAGGAGATGAGACTGTGGGACAACGAGGTAGAAAGAGGTGAGAGCAACAGGCAGAGCAACCACAGCTGCTGGAGAGAATGTAAATTGTCCCTACTTTGTGGCTGCTAGTGGGTCAACACACTTAGGAAAGCACTCAAATGCTTTAGCATTTGAATGTCCTATTTCCTTTCTGGCAGTCAAACACTGAACATAAAGTTCATCTCCAGCTTCCATAAAGGCCTAACAGCTCTGTTATAAATATTATTCTGTGATTAAAGTGGGATTCCTGAAATATGTGCAAGCCTCTTGCATGAGAGCACTTCAGGACCAAGCCCTCCTTTACTAGGAGGAAATTAAAATAACGTCAGAGCTATTATCTCCTTGGGACACATGCTTGAACCCATTTATCTGCTAAGTTTCTTCCTGCTTTTCAAGTAAAGACAGCAGGACATGCACATCCTCAGAGGGAGGGGATGGGGGGAATAAAAGAGGTTATTGTCACAGAGGCAGTAACCTGTGAAATCTGCAAAGCTGCCTTCATCTTTTCCCTTTGCTGCCCAATGTTTTAGAAATTTAGCTCAGCTGTTGGTGTTTTCCATTAGGCTTACTGTCAAAATAAGAAAGGAAGATAGTGGCTGAAAGAGAGAGACAGGAGATAAGGGAAGGGATCAGTCATCTTTATTTTATAATGTCCAAAAGGATTATGTTAAATTCCTTTTTTCTTGATTTCCCAGTTTGCTAACTTTTACATTTAATCTCACTTTAATATTTACCAGCATCCTTTTCAGCATGATCTGTCTCCTTCCCTTATTCTCCCATTTTAATTAAAATGTGGTGTAACCATTATATCCAGCTCTTAAGGGTATAGAGCCCCATTTTGCTTCTCCCTTGGTTAAGCTGGCAATGATCACTATTATGTGAGGAGACAGAGGGACCTTTCGGAATAGAAATGTACACAGTTTTGGAACATTCCATTCATCTGGTCCTGTTGTTTTAGTTTAATGGTCAAGACGTTATACGGATCACATAATGATGACCACAGCACAGTCTCTGCATTCAGTAGTTTCAGTCTATTACTGGAGCATGGAAGTTGTCTGAAGAGCACTGTATCTGGGCAACTTTCCCCTAGTCTTTTTCAAGTGTTGCTTGGTTCCTAAGCAGTCTGCTAGCATACACTATGCATAGCATTATTGTTATCCCTGTAGTTGTGCCTACCTCTTTTCAGATAAGATTTACTGCACACACTTTTTGTATCCAGCCAGCCCTGCACTCCTTTGCAAGGCACGATATCTGTCCTGGAGGGGAATCAGCTCCAGACCAGTTCCCATCTGCACTAGCCTGATCAGTGAAATGGCCAGGAAGACAGAGCAGTTAGGGGTCCAGAGTTGTGATGAGACTACAGGAGTGAATGAAACCATGATGGCCAGAGCAGGGGAACCTGTCTTCACCCTCCATCATGGAGCACAGGCTTCCTCTTGTGTTTAGGAGGGATGGGGATGTTCATGGCCCAAAAAGGCCCTTGGTAAATCAGCTCCTGTAATAATTGGTGAAAACATCAGGCTGGGAATGTCCAGTATCCTGAGGCTATAAAATTCCTAAGTCTCATTGTGACTAAATCCTCAGAATATTGTATTAGGATGGATTTTATGTGGGTTTGTTTGTTTGTTTTTGACATCTCCAGCCATGCTCTGCAGTTTGGCTCAAACCTTTGCTTCTATGCTATAGCTGCACCGCGTACATTGGTTGGGATGTTACCTCTTCCACATTGCTTCTCCTGTGCTCTCTTCTCCCTTTTATGGTGTGCCCTTCACACTGCACAAGAGGAGTTATTCCTTATCTGCCATTACACCTTGGCATGTTCTCCTGACCACCTAATTTCTGCACGAAAGCACTGTACAATCTTTCCAGCCTCTGCTGCATCATTTAATCCCACGATACCAGTAATGGTGTATAGCTGTCCTACTGTGGGCTCTTACAAGTGAGGACTTAGTACAAATAGTGGGATGGATCTGGTGTGGTTTTGCCCAGCTCCCATCATACCTTCCTCTGACTCTGTTAATGGCATCTAATCTCTGTAGTCTGTAGGCCAGATATATTAGTCTTTACTGCACTCTGGATAGTGGTATCAATGCACCTTCTTGATGCTGAGCTCTTCCAGGCAGATCCCCATTATTAGAGACATAAATTCTGCTTGGTGAAACCTAATATCTGAAGTCTGGTTTAAAGAGAGGCTGTTACAGCTGTGTGAACACAGATGTATGAAAGAGACAGACAGGCTCTTGTTTTGCATTAGGTATTTGCATGTTTCTTTAAAGAGCATATTTATAAAACCTGCATCTGTAGATAAAAATCTACCACTACTTTCCTGTGAAGCCTAATATAATGATCTGGCTCCAAGAGAAGCCAAACCCAGACCTCACTTAATGAGGTTTATAAAGCCTTGTTCTGGTTATCGTACCTTCTGTCACAGGGGCACAATTAATGCTGAGTGGGAAACAGGTTTCCTGCCCTGCAAAATTTTTTTCCAGTGTAAAAAATGTTCTGTGTTAGGATAATTTCAACACCTTTCAGAATAAGAGAGGTTCAACTTCTCTATTCTTCTTTTGTTGAAGTAATTTCACTTTGTTTAAGTAATTGCTCATTAAGAAGTGGGCGAGGCATGAATTAGGTTCTAACATACTCATGGGATGTGGAGGAGCCAAGTTGGGATACTTGCCTTACATAATATTGGTTTGGTTGAAGGAATTAAGTGCTTACAATGGAGGAGTCCCAAGGACTCTATCCTCATGTAGGCAATGGACAGATAAGGTTCTTGTCTCAGATGTGGGATGTATGAGGATCTGAATCCAAGTTTTCCATTCCTTGTAGCAACGCACTGTAGGATTTCATTCCATCCAGAGATGACTTGGTGCTTTCTTAAGGCTGACCAACAGTTCCTCCTGAGGTTCAGAAAAGTTTCACTTTTTCCCTTTCCTCAGAAAATTTCAGTTCCATTTAACTGATTTTTCCATGTAAAAGCATACTCATCATACAGTCTTCTGCTTCTAGATTGCCTGAATCTCATTGATTTTACTGTTTAGGAAAGGGAGACAGTACTTTCTTCCTCTCTTCTGCAGTAAGACTATTATTGCCTGTAAACACTTCTCTCCTTTTAGCCACAGGTGATGTACAAGAAATAGGGTCAGTCTGGCATCTGTGACAGCTTTTGCTGTTGTGTGTGACAGAAACAATTGGGAACAACAGTAATGGTTCAAGCCTCACCAAATTAAAGCAACTAAGCAATAGGGAATTGTTCAGTTTACAGATGCAATCCCTACTGGTCTGTCAGTGTGACCAGTACTGTTAGCTCACTGGAAGTTTGGTGCAAGTTCAGCCAACTAGACTTCTTTTAGTCTCCTGGCACTTCATAGCACAGTCCAGAATGCAAAGAACAGCTGATACAGCTTCTGATGAATGACAAGTGCAAACATCACAGGTAAGATTGCTGCAGTGCAAGCAGCTCCATAATATTATGCTGCACAGCTATTGAAGAACTTTCCTTCTCACTGAGGGAGCTGCTTTAAGTAATATGCCCTCTCACTTCATATGCATACACATGCATATACACTTACATCAAAGGGGAAAAAAAAGGAGGTGAGAATTTGCTGGTTTTTCCATTACATTTGCTTTCAAGCTTTTGTGCCAAGCTGAGGAAGGGAGAAAGTGAGAGCACTTCAGAGAGAAACCAGCCCACACCCTTTCTCAGCAATAAGAAAGGTAATTTGGCTGTGGTGTTACTCCAGCACTGTATCATACACAATCAAGAAATCTTGACAGATAATAAGAACACTATGCTATTAATTTTGGTAGTTTGTGGGTGCTAGGCACAACAGAGGCAGCTTGTTCTGGAAGGAATCAGAGAAATGCAGCAGGCAGCAGCAGCACAAGCTACATTTTCCCCCGAGGCACCATGTCTGACACAATTGGCAGCTCATTTCTCCTGCCCTTGGATGTGATTTGCTTCTGAATGCTTCCCTTGTGCTAGGGCTGGTACTGAGCTAAATGTGGGCCTGGTGCCAGTGACTAAAATTCCCATTAGCTGGAATATACGTGGCACTGGGCAGCTGCAGTCTGCTGGGTTTGAGGACACACCCCAGCCAACAGGCGGCTCCTCCAGCCTAGCAGGATGGCTGGTAACTTTGCATCTACCACTGCCCCACCACCTATGTACACAAAAGATGAGAGGAGACTCTGTGAGCCTGGGCAGGGAGAGGGACTGCAGCTGGGAAGAAAGTCTCTTGAAAGCTACAGTGGTTTAAGGCAGCTCTGAGAACTCTTGAATCCAGGTCATTACCCACGGCTTACGCTCACCTTTGCTCCTTTACCCTTGAATGAATGTGCTTTCCTGGACAGCATGAATTGTTAAATCAATGATCTGTGTCTGCTCCTGAAGCCTAAGACACAGTTTAGGGCTTTAAGACTTTTTTTTTTTTTTTTAATTCAGTTTACAGCTGTTTATCAAGAAAAATCCTGGTTCACGAGAAGAAAAAATGTGTCTTGAACAATCATCCAACACTTCATGGGTTCAGAATATTGATTGCTGCTTTAGTTTGTGCAGCCTAGGAGATTTAATTGTTTCTGACCTCCTTTTCCTCTCCAACCTGTGTGTTTTCTGTGTTGTCAATAAAGCTGTGTGGCCTCAGATCTCATCTTTATGATCAAGTTGCTGTTTCACAAAAGGGAGCCAAAGAAAGGCCTGGAGAATTGAGGAGCTAGTATCTGCTGCCACTTTTGTTTGTCCTCACACCCTCCCACCACTGAAACAGGTGTCTTGATTTTTATCTTGAAAGAGTTAGTAATTTTTTTTGTGGGCTAAGGCTGCTAAATAAATAATTGTACTAAATATATCTGTTGGCTATGTCATTTGGGAATGAATAAGGATATGATCTGTTCAAATACACTGGTGAAAATTCCTTTCTCTCTTCCTTTGTCATTGTGGCTCTCTACAATCAGAGCCACAGTATTGTGGATTGATGGGACACCTAAAGTGTCCCAGGGCTTCAGCAGAGTTGAAGGCTCATGTGTGCTTAGTATAGCACAGACAGTCTCTAGCCAAAAGATTTTACAGTCCAAAGAGATAAACAGATGAGGAACAAGGGCAGCATTGTCTTCCCTTTTCTGCACATAGGGAATTAAAGCACAGAAAAGTGAAAGGTTTACTCAAGTTTTGACTAGTGCATGAAGCCTGCATCACAAAGAGAGGGAAAAAGAAAGAGAAGGAACCTTGAATTCCTCTTGAAGACCTTTGCCTCATTCTCATTCTTGAAAACCTTGCTGCTTCAGAAGATGATAAATCCCTTCCACTGGTCTGACAGCCAAGTATACTGATAACATGGGAAAGTAACTCTTGCATCTGTGAAGGTCTGCATGTTCCGATCTGAGGTGCTGGGCACACATTAAGCCACCCTTTTCTTTTTGATCTTTTTTCTCTCTGCATCCTCCTTAGCTGCAAACTCATTCAAAGAGTTTATTTAGGCAACTAGAAACCAGCAAGATTTTATTTTACATCAGAAATGCAATTGCTTTGTGCTGCCTCAGTGTAAAAAAGCTTGATGGGTTGGGGAATGCCTATTTTGCAGAATGTTCAGTCTACAGACTAGGATATCTTAAGGCTCTGACTTTTCTTTGCAGGTCACCTGTTGCACCCCTCATTGATTTGCCCCCATGACGGCTCAAGGAGAAAGGAAGAGCTGAACTTCTGTACTGCTTCAGTTTGGAGGGAATGGGTTGAGACAGCTCATCTAACTTGTGATTTAAACCATCCACGTGCCTCAGAAGAGCCCTACCAGTGTTATGCTGGAGTAAACAAGTAGGAATACTAGTATGTTAACCAGCAGAAGCAGTAGCAGGAAGAAGTTTTCAGAGAAGGATAAACTGGGATCAAACTTTCATGTTGTGCTTCCCATTGATGCAAGTTTTATCTTGGGTCTTTTAGAAAAAGCCTAGCTCTATTCAGTTCTTGTGCTTGTATGCTGATGCCATAACCTCCTCTGCATCTGGTGCTCATATTTAATCTCACCCCTCTTTTGTCATCCTCTTTATATGATTTTCAATGCCACCTCTAATATTATCACCACATAATCCATCTGTGTCTCTAATTTCTTAGTTTTTTTAATTACTAAACAGACCTTTTACCTCTCTATTTACAGCAGGACAATTCCCTTCCAAATTTCAATGAACTGATGAAGCTATGGTTAGGCTATAAACCAATACATAAAATCTGTAGAAAGTTCTGCTGTGGCTGTTCTTGGTAATGACTTGTGATAATGAGCTTATGTTTATAATTTCTCTGCTCCAGAGATGGCATCAGCTGTTCTTGGGTTTGTATTGTCAGGTTTTTCTTTTAGTTTGCTTTGGATTTAAGGTTTCAGGGCTATATTTACTGAACTTCTTTTTTTTTTTTCCCTGCTGTTCTGAGGATTTAATAATAAAACTAACCTTCTGAATGTTCACTGCTCCCATTATTGACTTTCTAGGCTGAAAGGCAGGAAATTGTCTGCAGAGTTGACATTCCTTTATGATATTAGCAGTGATCTGTGACAGAAAATTCTTGTCTGCTTCATTTCAGATCTCATCCTACAGTAGCACTGCTAACAACATTTTCTGTTACTGAACTGTAAGTCATGGCCTGAGTGTTTGCATTGGCTTTGTGCCACTGGAGCTTACACTGGAGGCCAACAGGTGGCAAAAAGAAACAGAACCGATGAAATCTTTGAAAAATTTACTTTTCCAAAAGGGTTATGCTGCATTACCCCGCAAGAACTACATGCTTATAAGCTGGTATAAATCAGCACAGCTTCTCTAAGGTAGATGTAGCTATAGTGGCTTACATCACCAGCTGCCGTAGCAGTCAAAAAGAAAATTAACAGTCTGTATTTTCTAAGGTGCAGAAAAAGAAAAAAGTGAGATTCCCATCAGCGACTTTCCATGTTAGTTTCTGCTGACTATTATATTTCTATGCTCATTCCTCTCTGGGCTGGTGTAAGAAGCACGACCTTGACTGATGTGTGAGAAACTGAACAAAAAACCTTGCATAGCATTTTGAAAATTTTTTTTTTGAAAAAAATAAAAGGCATCCTTAATTTTTATGTAGTGCAACACACATTTGACCAAAGCAGTGTATTAGCACATCAGTTTTGTGAAGTCTTGATTTAGGAGAGACCCTGGCTTAACTGAAAGCACGTTTAAATTCCCTCTGAGCTCTATTCACAGCCTCAGTTTCGGTATTTAAGCTATCTGTACAGTGCATGGGGAGAAAGCCTGGTGTCTGAGAATGATTTGGATAATCCAGGCTGAAACACAGAGACTATCTAAGCTAGTCAAGAGGAAATACCAAGAAGAAAAGGGCATATTAAATTTTGTGTCACTTTGGAGCTTTAAACTAGTGAAAGTTATTTGTCTCTGCTCAGGTTTTCACTGTAAACATGAATCCTCTCTTGACTTTCCATATCTAAAACAGGAGAGCGATCTTTTCTTCACTAATTAGTGTATTCGACTAGGATCCAAGAATTTAGATTCAAATACCTCTTCTTTCTGAGGCAACTTGAACTTTCATTTTATATGAAGCTGGTGAATAATGAGTATCAATGAAATGTATCCTGATTAGAAATAAAAAAGATGGATAGGTAGTAAGAGCTGCATCACGTGTTAGTACTGTGATCATGGCAAAAGAGATATCCTTTCCTTCCTTCTCTCTGTCATAATGAAGATTTAATTACCGCCTGCAGATAGTAACAGATTCAGCCACAGAGCTGAAAAGCTCCATCCCAGAAGAACCTGTAATTCAGCTCTTAGAGTCATCTCTTATGATGTGTAATCACATCTCCCCAGACAAAGGATCTGAGCCAAGACACCTTATAAAGCAGACTTCTCAAACAATCAAGTCATGAAGTAAAGTGTGTACCCCATCTGCTTCCTGATTATGTGGAGAAAAAACCTGAAATGTGCAACATTTCAGATTTGAAGGGGCATTGGCAGTCATGTATTTCTGTAAATATTAAGGCAAGTCTCAGTATTTTGCTTGAAATATGAAACAGGATGTGAGTGGCTCAATGTTTTTAAGGTAGATACAGTGATACAAGTTTTTGGGGATACAAGGGAAGCTTAGGCATACAAGGAATTCAGATATCTGCAAAGCCACATGGACAGAATTTAAATTTTGTTATTTAAATGTAGATCTGTAAAGAATCTGCTCATCATCTAAGCACTCTTGTGAATGTGAGCTCAGGCATCTAGACCCAAGGTAGCAAGAGATCTGGGGCAGAAGGACAAATAAAAGCTGCCTCAAAGTCCTTTCCAACTTACAACTCCATTGCACTGTATGGCTATGCAGGGTCCATCCTGACTGCTGTTGCTTTGATACTGGGTTAGATTCTGCCATCCAAACTGTTCCTGCAAGAAGCTGAAACCTCAGCTGAGGGGTCAGCAAGTCATGGAGAATGAGGTTCAAATACCAGTAGTTCAGTTTCAAAAGAACTTTTTAGTTCTGGGAGCTTGTGCACAGCTATGTTAGTTTTTTTTCCTTTTTGTGTTCCTAGTTATGAAGGTACTTCTTGGCCTCTTGTGGAAGCTAATTTCTTCTTTTGTTTGATGTTACTGGTACTGTACGAGCTGTTGCAGTGCCAAATTGGTACCTTGTATTTTGGGCAGAGGAATGGATCAGCTCTTGGTTTCTAACCCCAGCTCTTCCATCAATTCAATGAGTGTGTCACTTTGTGTTTACATCTCCATTTATCCATCTCTGTGGTGGGAAGGAGACCAATGTCTGTGTCATATGTCAGTATTGCTCCACTGTGCTGGCATACGAGCAGGCAGATGCTGCATGGCCTGTGGAGCAAAGCAGGCCTGGGCTTTGGTTGCAGATCAGAGTTTCTGGTTCAGAGGAACTTCCTTCTCACACATACTCTGTTTCCAAATTGAACTAGGGAAAATATAAAAAAATATCTGTTTGATAGAAGATTTGCAAGGGAATCTCACAACTGAGGAATCAGGGCAGACTGGAACTCTGCCCCGGGTTTGGCAAAAGCTCATCAAAGCCAAAACTGAACTGACATCATGAGCTCATATTCTCCAGTGAAAAAAAAAACTTTTTTTTTTTTTTTTTGAAGACCCACAGGCTTCTGATCTTGGATCACTTGGTACCTTCTTTCCCCTTCTATTCTCTTTTTAAATTATAAGTTATTTCATGCAAGGCCTAATAACGTACCTTGCCTGAAGCTCTGGTTGCTCCAGAGTGTCCCCTGGAAAACACAGGATTTCTACACTACCAGCCTGCTGAAGTTGTCCTTTCACTGTGACAGCATCTATAATGGGAAGGAAGGACAGTTTTGGACCGCCACTGCCAGCTCTCTGTTCTCATTGTGTATGGGCTGCAGAAAGGCAGCTGGAAGCTTCCCTGTTCGTCTCTTTCCTCCCCGTTATTTTCAGGTTTCTTAAAAAGACTGTGTGGGAGCGGCAGGGTGTACAGACACATGCTGACAGCATCAGGATGGAGGAATTAAATGGAAAACCTCCTCCATTGGTATCTAATCATACTACTGAGCATTACATAAATGTCCATTTTTATCTCAAACAGCCTGCCAGGGACAACAGTCAGTCACACTTCTCCTCTCCCTGAAAGGTCTCTCAGAGAGTAGAAGTACTGGAGGACTTGAAGCTCAAACACCTGAACTTATGAGAACTGGTAAATCATAAACATTCACCTTAGCATAACTGTGACATTGTCTAGCACTACACTGATTTAAGACCTGAATATTGACCAGCCAGAATAGAATCATAGAATCATAGAATCCTTTAGGTTGGAAGGGACCTCCAAGATCATCAAGTCCAACCACCGAGCCACCAGGGCTCCAAAGTCCTCTGCCAAAACAGATCAGAATCTGTCAGGGTTGGAAGGGACCACAAGGATCCCCCAGTTCCAACCCCTCTGCCATGAGCAGGGACACCTCCCACTAGATCAGGCTGCCCAGAGCCTCATCCAGCCTGGCCTTAAAGACCCCCAGGGATGGGGCCTCAACCTGTCTCCTGGCTTCAGCAGCATAGAATTCTCTCCCACCAGACACATCTTCAGGATTAATTTTTCACCATAAAGCTCTTCTGCTTGATATTTCCAAAGCAATCTAGGAGTGTTTAATATTTTTAAGTAGTGAGCATTTCTGGCTTATTTCAGCATTCATTATAGTTGCAGTGGTTCAAACCTCCAGCATAGGCAGAAACTGCCTTGAGCTGAAACTGAACAACTATCTAATAAAATAAATTCATGAGATGAATAGAAGCTGTATAGTTGAAGTGCCCTGAGCATGCTTGGAAGATTTATTTCCTGGCTTTGTCTGAAGGGTGTTTTATTAGGGAGGATATGACTCTATGCATACACATCCATAAGGGAGAGAAAAAGATCTCCAGTATAAAGGGGAAAAGGGGCATTTACACTTCTTGAGGAGATGCCATGGGGAAAGCATTCCTTATTTCACATAGGCCTGTTCTTTTTACAGCTGCATTTCCTGTGAGAAAACAGTTGTGAGTGCCTCATTCATGGCTGTAAAGTCAAATTGCCTTGCAGTTGTGGTACACACATAGAGGCGGTCAAAGCTGGAACATCTGAAGGCTGCACTGTGGGGCCTTGAACCACAGATAGGGAGAGTTTGTATTTGAGCTCAGATGAGGAAAAGGCTGCCAGAGAGGATTCTGTAGCCAGATTCAGATTAAGGGGAAATAAGTAATAAGAAAAAAAAAGCACATATAACCTCCAGAGCATTATCTCCAAGTTCTGATAAAGGAGAGATCTGTGATCATTTCATGCACTCATATCCCTTTGATGTGTGCCAGTCTTACCACGCATTCCTTCTGTCTCTCTCAGCTGCTGCTCCTCTGTTGCTCATAGGGTGCTTGCTCCAGAGGCTGTAAATAGTGGGGAGAATCAGGGAAGCTAGTTCCTGGGATTCTTCTCCTCTCCCTTTCTAGGCTGGATATGTAAAGCAGTGACAATGAACGAGCAGAGGAAGTGTCCTGTTGCTGGCATCCAGGAGGCAGAGCTATCCTGCAAATTAATTTCACCATATAGTTTCAGTTCTGGATTGGAGTGGGATGGAGCCTTTCTGGCTTCCTTCATCTTCTTTTATCAGCTGCTGCTTCTTTAGATGTAAGCAATGAAATGGCACAACATCTTAGAAGAGTTTCCGACCCCTTTGCCAAATGCCATGGAATATGTGTTCCTCTGTTACCCCACAAGATTTTTATTTTTTTAATAATATTCTTTCATTCTCAAGCCTGCAATGCACATAGAAAGTGTTGCTTCCCCCTTGTCTACCTGACTTTGAAGCATCATATTCACAGACTCTGCTGCCATTAAGATCATTGTGTCAGGGTAGCCAGGCTGATGCAGTTAACAAAGCCATCTACACCCACTGTCTTTGCTTGCTAGAAGGCTTTCACTTAGGTGGTTTACTAAATTAAAATGTACTTCCTCAAGCCCTCCCTACAAGTTGAAGTCTCTCCAGTAGGAGTTATATCCTATTTTTTTTTCCTCAGTACTGGTGGATCATTATCCCCTTTTGTGTTGTAACTTGTACATTCTTGATGCAAATCACCTTGATGTGCTCAGAATGCTCAGAAAGTAACTCTTCCTGTCCTACCTAAGTCACTTACCTGCACTAAGTAGGAATAATCATCCTCTTGTGGCATCCTTCTTTCTCTTTCCCCCTTTCTAGGGAATGTAAAGATGGTTTACTTCAGCTCCATAATTTCTAGACAGATACATATGAGTGAGCCCACCACTAGCTTTAATCTTACAGTCAGACCCATCCCTCATATATAATGGTAACATGAAGAGTAAATAGCAAGAGAGTTTGTTAGTGTCATGGTTACAGGGGCTGGGACCAGTTTATCCTTATGTGGGTAGAACCAAAACTGTATATTCTATACTCTCTATGTCAGTGCTCATGGGCTGTTAAGAAAATCATGGGTAGCAGCTGCCCAGGACAGACCTCACACCCCAGGCTATAACAGATAAGGAAAGAAGTTCAAGGTCAGGGGAGATGTTAACACCTTCCCACCCAGCAGGAGGAGTCCTCCCTGTTAATGGGCCCATCCATGCCTCGCCCCATGACTCATACAGAGCTCCTCCCAGGAGCTATTTCTGTTTAATGGACCATCAAGGACCCACTGCATGACTCACAGACTGATATCAACCCATTGTGAGATGCTCCACCCAGGGGGAGGAACCAAGTGCTCCCACTTGGATATAAACTGGGGTTCAGTACAGCACAGGGGGCCTTACCCACTGGATTTCCAGAGGACAAGAGCTACCAGATCTTTTCTACGGGACCACTGTTTCATCTGGACTGCTACCACCACCCTAACTACAGAGTATCAGGTTGTATTCTGACTCTGTCTGTGGTTTTCCTTTGTATTATTGCTTTTATTTTTTTTTTCTTATTAAATTGTATTTCTGACTTGGAGTCTCTCGCTGGTTTGTTTTCAAACCATTACAGTTAGCCACCCTCTAGCTTGAATGATACCTTTTGTCTTCTCCTTGGCATGTAAAATACTGTCCTACATTCATGTGCTATTCATGTGGGAGTAACCTGAAGCAGTCTGAATGTAGGAAAATCTGTACTTGTAGGAAAAGCCATGGAGTTGCCTTAAGCAAGGCAACCTTACTTGACCCTCCTCCTTCCTTTACATCTGGCGTTACTTGAAGCTGGGACAGAGAAGAATGAGGGGACTGAGACTAAGGCCAAACACTGGCATGAGGCATGCAAGAGCTGAGCAGGTTTTCCCCCTGCCTTTCTGACAGTGTTCATTAATCCTGAGACACAGTGCCCTCTGTCATTCCAGCTCTTGCTCCTTTCCCTTAATTTTTCTATTTATACCATCTGAGCTGCAGTCTCCTTTCTTATGTGCCAGTTTTACACCAGTGTAAATTCATGGATGTCTGTGGATTTGTTCCTGGCTTATACTCACCTATAAAAGAAGAGAATTAGACTCATCAGTTCCAGTCACCAAATGGACATCCCCTATCCATTGGTTCTGCTAAATACTCCTTGTGTTCCTAGTTTTCATCAGTCTGTTCTAACCCACAACAACATGCTGTTATTCTACTCCTGTATTCCCATAAAACATCATTCAGTGGTCCCCAACCCTGTCCTGGTGCTGCTGCTAGAGTTGTGCCAGGGACAGAACATACCTGCAGCTTCCTCCATACTGGGTTGCTCTAGGATAGACGTTTCTAACGTTGTCTTCCCGGGGTCAGTGTCAGTGAGGAGACATCTATCAATCACCTTTTGTTCATCATCTCTTCTCCCAGTTCAGCCTGGCTACCATAGTTTGTACTTAGGATTGCTTAGTGTTTCCCGTAGTACGGTTGAAGAAAGGCAGTTTAGCACCTGGACCTGGACCTTCCTGTTCTCTGCACTGGCCAGCCGGAGGAAAAGGCCAAGACTTGTCTTGAAGAACTGAAGTCCAAGTGCAACATTACATGTTCTTAATAAAGGAGTCATTATATGAATCACAGTAGCAAAATGTTCTCGCAGGGCACATGCCCCACTCCCTGACTTAAGTGTCCATCATTCCACAGGCAGCCCTCACCTTAGGCGTGGGTTAGCATGTAGTCCACTGCGTTACAGAGAGTAGCTACGGAGCCAGGATTCAAGAGTGTCCTTTAATGACATTACTTGTAACTGTTTATGGGACAAAAAAAAATTCCAACTGGCCCATATAACAAATGAAACTCAACTACAAAAATGTAATGCTATTTATTCACACAGCTGCCAGCAAACTCACATGCACCATGAGTCATTCCAGATGTGGATAAAAACAAAGTCTGTCTGTGAAAGTAAGTTTCCTGATCCCGAGGAGACTTGGTTTGGGAGAGGAGCTGCACACTGACTTCAGCTGTACTCGGAACAGACAGGTTCTCCTTCAAAGGGGGAGGGGGAGAAGAAAAGCCATTTATTTATTCCTGAAAAGAAAGGAGGTAGGAAATTGAAAAGCTAATACACAGCTAGACTCATTTATTTTAAAGAGAAGGATGCTTTGGAAGACTTTGCTGCTGCTGCTGTTCTATTACAGTGTTCATGCCACTGTGACCCACAGATGGAGTAGAGGTAAGATTTAAACATAACAAACTATTTAAGAGAGAAATTTGTTTGTAGATGTGGTCTGAAATTGTTCCTTTATACATATGTGTATATAAACACAATTTGTTCCTCTCAGGTCTGGAATTCTTTTTCTCCATTAAAAAGGAGGTCAGCTAAATAATTGTATAGACTAATAGAAAAACACACATGCATAAATTCATAAAGGTAGAATTACATATGTGTTTTATTA
Organism: Merops nubicus; assembly: GCF_000691845.1. Lineage (NCBI taxonomy): Eukaryota > Metazoa > Chordata > Aves > Coraciiformes > Meropidae > Merops > Merops nubicus. Next base: position 34,650 of record NW_008599538.1, read on the forward strand.
TAATACAAATATATATATATATTAAAAAAGAAACAAACAAACAAACAAACAAAACAAAAAAAAAAAAAACAACCAAGAAACAAAACTATATTCTTTTCTCACATTTTCCTTTCTCTCTCCTTTTCCTTTTATGGCTGCATTAACAAGAATTACAGGTCATGAAACCTTAAAACAAAATCCTTTGCAGTGACAGGCAGCACAATGATCTGTTCCACCAGGCAAATACCCAGTAATGGCAACCACAACAGAGCCTGGATTGTGCCTTTGACCCTGTCCTGACAGAGTGCTACAAGTAACAGAGAAAGCTACCTGTAGTGTTATCAGGCTTCTACCAATATGACAATATGTAGCTGTCACATATTTGTCACATATTTGCATTCGTGTGTGTGACAGTAACACATGGGGTGGTTTGGAACTACTGGATAGCATAGCAGATGCTTGCTTAAAAGCTAGCGGTGATGTCCTTTCCCTTTTCTGTTTTATTCTCTCTGGTATTTGGCAGGGGTTTGGCAGCTGCTGGAAGTGGAGAAAGGAAACACCTCCCAAAAGATTTCTTTGGTTCTGACATTGGAATCCACACATATTTAAAGGAACCAGAGACCGTTAAACCAAACACTCAGATGCTCCCCCACCCACCCCAAACTCCCATGTCTTCCTCATTATAGTTGGTTCATTTCTAGTCTGCTGTTTGGCTTTGGTTTTGTAGGGCAAATGGCTGAATGAAGCAATGAAGAGCAATGCAATTCTGTTAACGTTGTATGAATCTCTTTATTGTTCCCTGCCGTTATTGGGGGCTCACTGGCAGGGCCTTGACCTGGGAATCAGAATGGCAAATGTTTTCCTCAGCTTTTCCATCAGCCTCTTAGATGATACCTCATGAGCCATTACATTATACCTGCATGTACTGTAGTTTTCTCTTACAGTAACATAGAGGTAGTGACACCAACTGTCATCATAAAGTCCCTTAATTCTGTAGATAAGAGTGTGTGTTGCTAGGAATGATGCATGAAAACATGAGGAAATCAGAACTAGATCTGCAAATATGAAAAAAAATAAATAAAAAAAAAACAACAACCGTACCTTTTGGAAGAATGAGGTCACCTTACTTATGAAGTGGAAAAAAAAAAAAAAAAAAAAGTTCATTTCCTTGGAATAATCGCTACACAACTTAAGGATACTCTTTGCTTTTGTTAGCACTCTTATTTTAATAAACAGCAACAACAACAACTCTAAAAGGAATCCATACAACTATTAAAGCCCAATTTTAATCACTTAATCTTTAAAGGAAGAGATCAGAACTCTATTGTGCCTTTTGGGAAAGCAGATTGTTTTTAACCTCGAAGCCCTACAGTTTGTTTTTGGAGATTTCAGAGGGAAGAGAAGGTTTATTACTTGTTGTGATAAGGAGTTCAGTTCTCACAAATATTGTATATAGGCTTCTGCTGAGTAGGGAACTAAATTTATTCTCTGCAGCTGCTGAGACTATTCAGCTCCAAGTATGTTTTAGAGGCATGACTCCTTCAACAATAGCTACTCTCAGAGAACTTCCATTCCTCTAAACTATGTATCAGCCCAACCAATCCCATCTTCATCTGCAGAATCTAGAGGGCCAAAGCACCATCCTAATTTTTTAATTGCTTAGAAACCTAAGATGAAAATTGAGTACCAAGGCACAACACACCCTGCCATGCACTCAGAGCTCTTTCCTCCCTCCACAAACGGCAACTGGCTTTTGGATGGGTTAAACCTCAGTCATTTAAGAATTATCCAGTTCCTGAACTGAGTTTTGCAATGGAAAAGCAGCATCTGGTCTGATGGAAATGAAAGACAGATCTGCCTCTCTATGTTGACTAGTAGTTCAGATTGTTTACAAGACAGTAGAACAGAAGGTCCTGCTTTACTTACCAACAATTGTTGTTTGCAATAGAAATGAACAGTCAATATTGGATAAGACATGTTCAGTGGACACTGGCACAGACCTGGAGGTCCAGCCCTTGTAACCAAATATTTAAGCTTTGGCTCAAGAAAGAAATCAGACATGAGGAAAGCTGAACATATTTATGGTGACTGGTGAGTGGGAACTCCAGACTACCACCTCCCTTCTTCCTTTGCTTTTACAAGCATCAATGAATGGAAAAACAAGCATTTCTGGCAAGAAAGCTGAACTTTTTTTTTTTTTTTGGTCTCCCTCAACCATTTGCATTAAAAATCTCACACACTCTTCAGCCTGCTTTGATCCAGCTGTGGACATCGGTGCAGAAGTCACAGGAAAAGCTTGATCTTTAGGATGAACATATTCAGAATAATAAATAAAAGTTCTTTAGTGGTAATTAAATTATTTGCTTATAACCATTGCAGGTTTCCTTGAGCCTCTTGTAGGCTTAGGTGCATGGTATCATCCTCTCAGTTTTTGTGAAGAACCCATCTAGAGAGAAAAGGTAATGTTAGGTCTCTATTGAGCAATATTGCTTATGTGACAGTAAAGGTGAGGTCATATTAATTTCTGAAGATGTCAAATAAGAATTCCAGGTCTTAAGAGATACTTTTGCTGGAGAAATCAAGGAACAAATCCAGTTCTTTGATAACAAAATTAAACAAAAAATAGCATGCTGCTTTTGTAACCAGAGACAGTGTCACTGCTTGCCACCAAGTTGCTTCCATCAAACTGCTCTGATGAATACCAATACATTGGAGAGAAGATCTTAGCTTCAGATCTGCATTATAAGAATTACCTGTTCCCTGAGGAGAAACCTGAAGGCAATTCTTACTAGTACATTTCATCTGAGCTAGATGTACTTTATTTGCTCTAAGACCTTCCTGATTTAAATAAACAGCACACTTGCTACGTGGTTGCTCAGGGAGTGAAGATGCACTAGGATTTCTTGTGGTTGTGGCTTCTTGGACAGTGGGGAAGCAGCAGCAACAATAAGTTCACCCTTCAGTGGAGGATGGAAAAGGAGATATTCAAAGACACAAAATAAGAAGGTAAAACTCTTTTCATCCATCAGTGAAAAAAGGATGTATTACCTATACTCCCACCACTGGGTTTTCATACTTTTGAGGAATAGCTGTGCCTTCTAGACCTCAAATGCAGTATTACAGTTTTACTCAGATCTATTGGGTCCACATGCATTATTTTGTGCCCAGTCTTTAGTGCTTGGTGAAGGTCACATGGTTGTCCTATAACAGTAGGGCAACAGTTTGTTTTCCTTAGAGGTTTTCTGCAGAAGGAATTACTTGGAAGAACAGAAGGCCCATCCTCCTTGATTTCCCCACAACACTGCAAACTTTTAATATTTCTTTAGTGTTGTGGCAACTGAGTCTTTGAGTTCGATGGAACAGCTGCTAGATGAGCTACTTTTGCAGGCTGCTTCTGTTTGTGGGTTTAGCTACAACAGGCTGGTAGTTCTCCAGTGCCAGGAGAGAGAGAACCACATAGAGGAGAAAGAGAGACTAGCAATTGCTAGAAAACCAGCTGTGCCTTTTATAAAGAAGTGGTGTCTAATATATTCTGTACTCTGTGATCATTTGCTGCATACCAGGCTGCTGGTGATTTTGCCATGTGGGCAAAAGATTTGTGCCTGCCCACACCTTTTGACCTTTATTTGCCTCACTGATATTGCATCCTTACAGCCAAGCACTTGCTTCTCTCCCACCTGATATTGCATCCTTACAGCCAGGCACTTGCTTCTCGAGCAGCTTCTTGGACTCCACTGCTGACAGCAACACTTATTTGACAGTTTTGGCCTGAGACAGCATGAGCAAAGGCAACGTGGCCTGAACACAGCATGTAATTACAACACAAATGGTCAAACACATATACACATATATGCCCAGCAGGTCTCGAGTATACCAAGCTATTGTCTTTGGCTTATTTAAGACATGCTGAGGTTTTCAAAGATTTGGTCCAAAGATAAAAAGAAATTACATGAGCTAGACTGGCTTCAAGAACTTGTTAAAATGCAACATCTGTTTAATTTCCTTAAATTTCAATAATGCTATTGTTAAACGATTCATAAAATATGTAGTGGACATAAAAAAATAAAAGATATGAAATATTATGAAACAAAGCCAAGTCTGTCTAAGCCTGGCTGAGTAAATAATGTTTCTTCTTATGAAGAAAATGCAGTATTTCCCTTTTCTATGGCTCCCGTGTGACCATTTGGAAAACAGCCTCAGCTGCCCCAACTTCTGTTTATTGGACCTATTCCAGTGACCTCACTGGAGCTGCAAAAGGCTTGACTGATCTGCTGCAGAAGTTTTTTCCAACTATCCTGATTCTCTTTTGTAAGCTTGTACTAGTTCCTGGGAATGGATGTTTGTAAGCTAGAGCCTGATGTGAATTATTATTGCATCAAGTATCACAACTCTACCTGTAAAGAGTAGAAGGCATTGTCTGAAGGGCAGTCAGAGATTGAAATTCAAAGGAATTAGCTTTGCAGCTAGATGACCTGAAGAAGGCAATTTATATACTTATATTTTTACTTCCTGAATTCCTTTACAAAGACCTGTGTATAAGAGATGAATAAAAATGTATGTCATAGACCTAAAAATAGATCCTTAAAAAAAACAATTGTCCTACACTGTAAGTAGTAGGAAGGAGGCATTAGAAGAATATTTTCTGCCCTTTAAAAATTAGAAGAAAGCAAAGACAAAAAAAAATTTTTTAAGCATATCTGAAAAAAAATTGAGAATTAATGAACTAAGGAGGCAAGTAGGATATCTGCATGGCACAATGGTGTGTGGAGCAGAGAATATAGATCCAGCACCAAGGGAATCTGCCTGTCTTGCCCATCACAGGACAGTGCAGAGACTCTAACTGGTATCCTAGCAAGGTGTGGTAGTCATGTGCATGGCACGTGCCCAAGGGAATGAGCTCTGCCTTTCAACGGGGAACACCTGGTCGCATCCAGTGTCACACTAACGTAGTCCTATTGCTTCTGTCTTGGATATCTCTGCCCTATGCTTTGCTGTGTGGCACAGACAGGGCCCTCCCCTTCCTTGTGGCGGATTCCTGGGGCACCAGCTGTGGTGGCAGTCTGTAACTATTAAACAAAGTGCTACTGCAGGAAGAGCAGAGAGAAGACTGAAGAAGGGGCTGAAATGGAGTTAGTTATTAGTAGATGGGAAAGCCGCTTGGTGTTGTGAAAAGTAGCTAAAATATAATAGTCTCTGAATGGATTTAAACTGTGTAGGATAAATATCCAGTGGGGTAGGTCTGATACTGTATTCAAAATCCTTTCTAACATGTTCTGATTCTCCAAATTCTCCTTTAGGGGCAAACTTTATTAATTTAACCTGCACGGAGAATGAACCCTGAATCAGAATTCACAGTGGATACCTGAAAGATATACAAAGGATGCTTTAAGAAAATAAAAGTTTCTAATCTCTTCTAGGCAATGATGCTAAACTGTGATAAGATCAGAGGGAGGATAGATTACAGAAACCGCCACATTTTAGTTCAGATCACAGATGGATATTGTACGCTATAAAAGCAGTCATGCTGTTAGCAAGGAAGGATCTAAGTGATTCTGAGGCTCTTTTCACCACAGGAAGCAGCCCAAAATTGGCTAAAGCTTACAGCACATACAGTCATAAACTGTCAGAATTAAAAGTTAAAAAGATAAAGGAGCTTGACAATTTTGAGGAAATCTGTGTAAGCAACAAGAGGAAGATACATGAGGTAAATCTGCTTTCCCTTTGATATGTGCTAGACTAAATGAGAAATATAAGCACAGAGTAGTAGACTCTCTGATCCAATTCCATACTAGTACCAGGGACTGGCAAGTCAGTAAGACACTTGTTGCCACTTTGGTAATTTCTTTTTAGGATTCTTGCAAGCTGTAGTGTCCCATTTATTTACCTCAGTCGCAGGTATAGAACAGTCATGGGATCCAGATCAGTTTGTACAAGGGTCCTCATGTCCCAACCAAAGCCCACTTCTGAAGCAACTCCTGCTGCAGCTCAAATCCTTCCTTACACTTTCCCATGGAAACAGCTCCCTTCACCTCACCTTTAACAACTGCCTCACTGCTCTCAATGCATGCTACCTCCATGTTCCCTTTCATAGGCAAAGCAGCTTTGCTAGGAATGAAATAATGCATGCACATATACAAAGACTGTAGAGCACTCTGTGAGTCCCCTCCTGATTATCTTATACTCGACTGCCTGGCACAGAGACTCTACTGGTACCTGGCATTATACAAACATGCAGAGTTAAAAAAAAAAAAAAAAAAAAGCATTATCTTTCCTTCTCCAAAGAACTATCAGTGTAATTAAGGAGAAGAAATGTTAGCATCCGTTTTCATTGTGAGGCAGAGTAATTAAATCACTTGCCCCAGGTCTCTTCAGCATGACTGTGTGCATGTAGTCCTATTTGTTGTTAATAGTGGTGGGTTTTTATTTATTCTGTTTCTGAAGCACAAAGTGCTTTCTTGTTTTCTTGGGGTAGATTGTGTCAGATTCAGC